>NC_063174.1:46885174-47188205 GCF_023159225.1 Perognathus longimembris pacificus | reverse complement strand
GGTAAGAAATAGGTAAAAATGATGATGGAGCCAGATGTTAGTGACCTACACATGCAATTCTAGCTGACTCAGGAGACTGAAACCCAGAGAATTGCAGGTTGAGGCCAACTTAGATAGAAAAGTTCAAGAGACTCCACTGCCAAAATAACCAGAAAAAAAGCAGGACTGAAGGTATGAGACTCAAGTAGTAAAGCACCAGCCAAGCAAGTATGCAAAGCTAACACAAGGGCCTCATTTCAAACCTTGGTACCAGAAAAAAGAAAGAAGCGAGGGAGGAAGGAAGGAAAGAAGGAAGGAAGGAAGGAAGGAAGGAAGGAAGGAAGGAAGGAAGGAAGGAAGGAAGGAAGGAAGGAAGACAGGATGGGGCATCTGTTAAGAAATCTTTTTTTTTCTCCTTGCCTATGAATGTTTTTGGAAGTTCAAAGATCCCATTTGGACTCTTTCAGACATGACAATGAGGCCCTCTTACGAGCACTAATAGACAAACTTAAAGATAAAACCAGCACATGGGATATAGTAGAATAAGAAATCAGAAAAAAATTAGATTCTAGCAGACATCACAGATCCTCTGTATAACACAGGAACTTTCCTGATTCTGAACATTTTTTTAAAAATGCAGATACAAACTTTCCTTCTGGTTTAATCCTCATTTCTATGGAAAAATCTGAAACTACCATTTTCCCCTGCCTTATAGCCTGACACTGTACTTCAGTTCCCTACTTCAAACCTGAAGATTTTAGCTGCATCATCATCCTCAACCTCCCCACTTCATTTTTATCCCTTTTTAATTTTACTGTACTGAGAATGCGTGCAGGGCAAGCTGAAAGACCCAAACCCCATCTGAGCCAACTGCCCATCTCATGTGTGAGCAGAGAGGGGATAAGTTATAAGTTGCCTTTGACAGTAAACAAATGAACCTAGAAATCACTCATTACAGCATCATGTAAGGGGAAGCAAAAGTCATTTAAAAGATAAAGTACATGGACTTTTAAAAAAAAAATCTAGGTAATTATTAAATAGTGTGAACATTGCCATCATAACTCAGATACAAATGTTCCTCGACTTAAGATGAGGTTATATCCTGCTAATCCATCATACATAAAAATATTATACCTCAATAGCACATTCCCTACACCTACCCAACCATACATCAAAGCTAGCAACAGAGTACTCTGTGGAGAATTGGTTGTTTCCCATTATGACCAACTGGGTCATGAGAAGCTGCTAGCACTGAGAAGAATATTGGACCACATATTGCCAGCTCAGGAAAAGATCAAAATGCAAATTTTACAGTATAGTTTCTAAGTATGCCTCTTGCTTTGATATCAGTGTAAAGTCAAAAGCAGTAACTTTAAAACATTGTAAGTCAGAAACCAACTATATTAATGTGGCTTCATGGGAAAATGGAAGCGCTCTCTCTCTCTCTCTCTCTCTCTCTCTCTCTCTCTCTCTCTCTCTCTCTCTCTCTCTCTCTCTCTCTCTCCCTCTCTCTCCCTCTCATCTTGGAGCTTGAATCTAGCACCTCAACACTGCTCCTAAGCCTTGTTGCTCAAGGCATGTGCTCTACCACTTGACCACTTGAGCCACAGCTCCACTTCAGCTTTTTAGTTGGTTAATTAGAAAAGTCTCATGGTCTTTTCCACCCAACCTGGCTTTGAACCACAATCCTCAGACCTCAGCCTAGTGAGTAGCTAGGATTACAGATATGAGCCACCAGTGCCTGGATGATTTTTCTCTTTTTTAAGATCTGGCCTACCAAAACATATAACAAAAGTCATAGCCTTTAACTTCAATTCTAGGTAGTTGTCCAAATAAACAATTTTAAGTCCAGAAATAAAGCTTATTGTAAAAAGCCATTTATCCAGCCAATGCTAGAAACTCTATCAATAATAAACAGTGGGAGAAAATCTAATAAATAAATTATGGTAGAACCACAAAATGAGTACAGTAATTAAACAGTGTTTTAATGTTTTGTTAGCATGTAGCATATTGACTTTCTACATAAGGAAACAAAATACCAAATATAGATAATAAATTTAGACTGTGTAAGAACTGTGTTTGAGAAGTATTGTTTATTTTTGTTGGAAATCTTTTTTGTTTTTCATGTCTTTATTTATTTATTTATTTATTTATTTATTTATTTGAGATACAGTTGACCAGGCTGGCCTCAAACTCAAGATCTTCCTGCTTCAGACTCCGTTATGATGTAATGACAACGGCAGTGACACATTGCCCGGCTATCCTTTATAAGACCATATGCAAGGTAAAAGATGACAAGATAATAGCATACTCAAATGTGAAAACAGTGGCTATGTTTGACAATAGAAAAATGAGCAATTGTTCTTATTGTTCTTCTTGTTCTTCAGTGCTTTTCCAAACTTCAGCAGAAAGTTAATGAGCTGCTAAACTCAAGGTCATTGGCGCATTTGGTTAATTGGCAGTTTCCTTTCAATCACAGCCTTGAACCTAGACCAGGACTTGACAAATGTCTCCAAAATAAATAAAGCATAATTAGTGTACATAACACCCAAACAAATGAAGACTGAAATTTCAAACCAAACAACCCAGATGTTCCAAATTCCCAGATGTTTCTGAGCCAGTTAAGTAAATCACTAAATCCTTAACTGCTTCGTTGTGCTTTCCAGTTGGAATTGTATGTGTTAATACAACCAGGGTAGTTATAATTCCTGAGAAAATGGAGTAGGCCTCTTGGCAAAGAAGACACCAAGAACAAAGTTTCTAAGCACCTGTCTCAAGCACATCTCTTCTACAGTAGCTAGCTGTTTCCAAAGAGGGTCCAGATTTTTAATATAAGCATGTTCCTCTGTGGATGTCCCTACTACTATGGAGCGAAAGGGAGGAAAATCACCATCCACCTGCAATCAAAGAATGGCTGAGTCTCCTCTGGAAACTCTCCTAAGCTTTAATCCTGTCTTCAAGGACTGCACAGCCTCACTTCAGCAACCCCAGGAATTTCGAGAATGGGCCCAGTTCCTCCACTGCTTTCTGATCTCCCACTTGCTTGGAGACATGCCAACATATTAACATTCAAATCACCAAGAAGGGAATTGGGTCTTTCTGAGTTGTTTCTATCCCGTGGAGGCGATTTCTAGTTATAGCTTCACACATTCCCTGGGGGATGGCATACCTCAGTCTATTCGTATCAGCATCAGCTTACGAGGAAACAGCTGCAGCAGCATCCTGGAATAAAAAAAAAAAAAATGAGATGGAGAATCAGGGAGCTTCATTTCTAATTCAGACTCTGCTGGGAACATCTCTGACTTCAGGCAAGGCATAAAGATCCTCAAAGCCACAGATTCCTCATCTACAGGATTGTGATAGATGGCTCTCTAGGACCTTGGTAACCCGATTTCCTTATTGTTAACTGTAACATGGATGTCTGCCCCTCAATGCCCACAGCAGCCCCTCCTGGCTCCTGAATCTTTTGGTGTGGAAATCCACATACTTTCTCCCTGTTTTCTGCAATTTCTCTGACTAAACAACAAAGGCACTCACCCCTTTCTCTGTTTGCCTCCATCTGCTTCATTTCCCAATGCCTTACATTGGCAAAATCCAGCCACTCTCTCTTCTCTCTATCTCTTTCACCCCACGTCGCAACATTTCCCTTTTTACATGTTTTTAAGACCTCCTCTGGCTATTACCTCCTTTCCTGAAATAAGAAAATTAAGCTCTGGATAAATAGTCGATACCAGAGACAAATCTAAGGGAAAGTAGGAGCATGCATCAAGAAGTAGACTGAGTAAAATTTCAAATCTAATAAAGCAGACCAGGCAGAGAATGAACATCAGCCCTGCTGATCTGAGTAAATGATTGAACAAATATATAAATGTACAATGAATAAATCTTCTGAACAGAAGAATTCCAAATAATCCATATAGCTCATTTTCTCCTCCAGGAGTTGGAATTCAATGCCTTCCATTTCCTTCATAGTATAGACACTTAATTACTTCCTTCTAAGGAAGAGAATGGGACCTGTGAGCCTGGGGCTCCAGCCTTGTCATCCTAGCTACTTGGGAGGGCAAGATCAGGATCAGGGGCTCAAGGTGTGAGGCAAGTCCAGGCCGAAGGGGTTAAAAGAACCCTTCTCAGTCCATTGCTGGGTACGGTGGTGCAGGCCTGTCATCCCAAACTACACAGCAAGCTGAGAGTGGAAGGCTTGTGGCTCCAGACAATCTAGGCAGAAAAAACAAATCTGGATGCACCACACCCGCAACTACTTGTGATCTCAGCCACAACAGGAAGTCTAAAGGAAGCAGATAGGTTACAAGCCAGCAGTGTGTCCAGGCAGGAAGCAAGACCCTATCAGAAAAAAACAACCAGTGGAAAAAAACAGGGATGGAGGCATGACTCGGCAGTAGAGCTTGGGCCTAGCAAGAAAACAGAACAGACTATGAACAAAACTTTCTCAGTCAGGTAGTCCAGGTCATTGTCAACAGTGATATCATCTTGACCCCAGTATGTACCTGTGGCATGGTCTGAGAAATAAAGCAAAAGAGCCCTTTATTTCCATGTCCTTCTTCCCCCAAACCTAAAAGCCCAGTCTTATAAGCTAAATGCAACTCCAGCCTGCTTATGGGGGCCATTTGCTTGATAGATTTGTTTCCAGCCTTTCACTTTTAGAAGATGTTTACTTTTGCTGGATAGATGTGTCTCTTGGAGGCAGCAGAAAGATGGATCTTGATTTTTGATCCAACTTATGAGCCTATGTCGTTTGATTGGAGAATTAAGTCCATTAATGTTGACAGTTAGGATTGAGAGGTGATCGTTTGTTCCTTTCATTATCACTGTCTTGTTTGAAGCTGTGTCTTCCCATTTCTTGATCTAGTGTTTACTAATTAGGGTTCATTTCTCTGTCTGTGTTGGGATCCTGATTATTTTCCCTGTATAGTACATCTTTAAGGATTTTGTGTAAAGCTGGTTTGGTGGAGATATATTGTTTCAGTTTTTCCTTATTGTGGAAGACTTTTATTTGACCTTCGGCTATGAAGGAGAGTTTGGCGGGGTACAGAATTCTTGGTTGGTAGTTATTTTTATTTAGAGTTTGGTATACTTCATTCCAGGCTCTCCTTGCTTTCATGGTCTCTGCTGAGAAGTCTGGGGTAATTCTGATTGCTTTTCCTTTATATGTGATTGTTTTCTTTGCCCTAACAGCTTTGAGTATTTTTTCCTTGCACTCTGCAGAAGCTGTTTTGATCACAATGTGTCGATGGGAAGTCCTATTCTGGTCTGGTCGATTTGGGGTTCTAAATGCTTCTTGTATCTGTATAGGCCTTTCCTTCTGGATATTTGGGAAGTTCTCAGCTAATATTCTGTTAAATAGGTTGCCTATCCCATTAACCTCTTTCTCCAAGTTTTCCTCAATACCTATTATCCTTAAATTGGGCTTCCTGATTGTGTCTTGAATCTCCTGTAGCGATCTGTTTTGTTGCTTGGACTGGATTTGTATTGATTTTTGATCTTTCTCCATAGAATCTAAGGAATCTTCAGCTCCTGAGATTCGATCCTCTGCTTCAGTTAGTCGGGACTGTAGGCTAACTACTTGATTTCGAATCTCTTTTCCTTCTGACTGGTCTTTCCTGATGTTTTCCATGTCATTTCTTAGGTCCTGTATGGACTTCTTTACTTCATTAACTTCATTACTTTGGTTTTGAGTGTTGTCTCTCAAATCTTTAAGTTGGGTAGCTATCTTTTCATTTGACTCTTGAAGCTCACTTATCTTTCTATTTGTGGATGCCATGAAATTCTCCATTAATTTTTGCTTTGCCTCCTCACGCTCTAACATAATTGACTGAAGAGATTCAAACTTTTCATTTATCATGTTTATCAGTAAACTTTGTAGAGCATTTTGGGGGTTTTCTTCTATGTTTTTGATTGACTGCTCTGCTTCCTGCTTGTTTTGGGTGGGGGATAAGACTTCATTATTTGCCATCTTTCTTGTGTTTCTTCTGCCCATTTGAATTGGGAATGCCAACCTACCAGCACCTGTGAGCACTGTTTAAGACCCAAAGCAGCCCTTACCAAGCACTGTTGTGTAAATCTTACAATTTCACAATTATAAACAGATAACTTGTATACCTGTCTATAAAGTTAGATTTGGTGTTCTAAAGAATACAATTTCAATATAACATCTGATCCTGGGCCCTGTATTCAGTAGTTACTTATTTACTGTTACAACCTTATACGCAATTCTTGTTTTTATATTAAGTTCTTTTAGGACTGGCTTTCTCTGTGAACCCCTTTGATTCACTCGTATTAAGCTGTGATATCCTCTATCCAATAACCAGAAGTCAATGGAACCTGGAGGTCCAGGCAGTAAGTCCGGAGGGTAAGTTGGAGGTAGTAAAGAGAATAGAGTAAACTGTATTGGGGGGGTGGTGGTGGTGATTTTGGTTTAGTTTCAGTGACGTGGAAATGTGGAGAAGAGTAGAATCAGTAGAAAGAACATTCATAAAATGACAGACACTGGAGAGTTAGCAGAAAAGGGTGTAGGTGTTATTTATAGGAAAGTAATTTTTATAGGAAGAGGACGCAATGAGAGAAATGAAGTAAAAATACTGGAAGACAGATACACAAAACAGAGAAAAATTATTTAACAAGGAAGTATAAGTAAATAAAAAGGAAAATAACCGAAAAGGAACAAACCTAGCAAATAAACAAACACACAAAAAAACTTGATACAACAAACCAGTAAAAATGGAAAACAAACAAACAAACCAAAAAAAAAAAAAAAAACAAAACAAAACAAAAGAAAAAACAGCCAATGATGTTTCAGGTGTGAAAAAATTAAAAAGAAAATTTAAAAGAAAAGTTAAAAAAAAATGTTTGAAAAGAAAATGAAACCAGTCTCTCGTTTCTCTGCAATGGACTGCAGTCTATTTTCCTGATTGGCTGATTTGACTTGATTTCAGTTGGCAAGGGGTGGATCTGTTCTGACCCTTCTCCCCTGTGGGTGCAATCGTGGGTCTCTGAGGTTCGCACAGCTTGCAGGCAGGCCTTGGGCGTCCTCTGTCGATGGGGACGTGGGCAGTCACAGGAACTGTGGTTCCTCTGTCTGCTGTGGGGCCGCTGCCTTTGATGCCTGGTCTTGACTAGACTGTGAACTCAGCAGAGCATGGCGCCTCTAGCCTGTTTTGCTCCACTAAGAGTTGCTTGCCTGAGGGAGGCGGCCTCTGTGGCATAGGTAGCTATGGAATGCAGCTCCGTTTTGGGCTGGGAATTAGTTTCCTCTGTGACGGGACCGTTTAGCTGTCCCCGGAACTCTTTGTTCCTCCTTCTGTTGTTTCCGTGCCCCTGGTAGCTGCTCCCAGCTTTTGCTTTAAGTTTAGAAGTTCCGGCGGGCAGGGCGGGGCTTCTCTGGCTAGGCCCCGGACTCGCCTCCCACCAGGGCAGGGGGCGTTCTTCTGGGCGGAGCTGGTTCTCACTGATTCCGCCCCTCCTGCCCTTTTCAAAGATGGCTTTTTTGACCTCGCTTTCCCCAGGCCCGCTTCAGTTTCAGTCTGGTCTGACCCTATGCCAGTGGCAAAGATGGCGCTTTGCTCTGGCGGTGGGGACCGGGATGCCTTCCAGAAGCTGGACTGTGGGCACAAGCGAAAATAATTTTTTTTTTTTTTTTGCGGGGTACTCACGCGGTCTCTGCGATGTCAGGTCCTCCGTGCTCGGCTGCCGTCTGGAGTATTTCTCGCTTTAGCTGCGTGGAGTGCTGGGGGCTGTGCCCGGCACTGTGCCGGAGCCGGCGCTGGCGCCGCGGCGGGACACCGCCTGGAGCTCAAAACTGTGTTTTCAGACCAGCAAAGTCGATTTTTCCTTCCTGTAGAGAATCCCTGTACTGTTAGAAGTTACTTTGGCTGTCTTTCTCGGAGAAACAGTTTCTATGAGGTGAGAATACTACGATATCAGAGGGAGCTCTGCAGGGCACAGCCGCTCCTCCGCCGTCTTCCAAGCTACTCCTTCTAAATGCAAGACAATTTCTTATTGAGAAACCCTCTGGAAAATACAAAATCAATACTCAAAGTTGTCAAGGTCATCAGAGAAGGGGTGGAGGAGACAGTCAGAGGGAAAAACAGATACAGAGTTAAAAACCTGTCAGAAGCCAAGACGATCCCAAGGAGATGGGATGATTAAATGTATTGATCAGAGGCCATCACTGGAAAAGCTAGTGGAACCCATATAAAAGGAAAAGGTAAGATCAGAGTATTGTAACAACATTGGTTTCTTAGGTATGATAAACTACAGGAACAGACTATATTTTAAAGAAAGAAAAATGTACAAGGGAGTATGCAGAAATTCTCTTTGTAGCATCTCCGTAAAGCCAACACTATTCTAACGTTTTAAGGCTTTGTTTTTTAACCCAATTCAGATTCAAAAGGTTGAACTTAGAAACAAGAAAATTTCAGAGCAAAAAATGAGAGCTAGTCCTGGGGTGGTTACATTCCCTGGAATGGTCATAGAAAACAAACCCTAGACCTTTAGAAGGGTCAAGGGACATTCGTACTCAAGACTGAGGAGAAGGCGGGGAGGGCTCAGTCACTAGAAAGCAGAAAACATTATTCACACAAGGTTTTGCAAAGTGATTGGTTCTTTTTAAATTCAAAGTGTCATGCGGGGAGCAATAGAAATGTCCAGAGAACTCTATTTCCCATTTAGAAGTGCAGAATAAACCCGGAGCCTCTGAACCAAGCATTTCTTCCTTTTCACCATGCTTATAATAGCACATTGTCCTTGAAAAGATTTCCAGGAAAACCTGAACAGTCTGGGGGAAAAAAAAAAAACCTTGCTGAAACAAGAAGAATGACAGTGACTGACTGGCTTGAACAATGAAAGATTAAGATTGTGCCTGAAGACAAAAGTGACAGGAAAAGCCGGGTGGGAATCAGACTAAAATTGCCTGCTATTTCAAAAAAAAAAAAAGAGCTTGGGCAGAAATGTCACCTTTTCACTCAAGGTATTGGCTGCAGGCTCTGTCCAAGTCACACTAGCTGACGCTCTTGATAACAACCCCCTTGTCCTCCTTTAATCCCCATAACTCTCCCAGAAAACCCTGTGGAGCCTGAGCTTCTGTCCCTTTTCTCTGCCTTTCCACTTGACCAGCTGGCATGGGAGCTGTGTGGGCAGAATTAGGTCAGAGGGATCTGAGGAATGGCAAGATGAAAGTTACCTTTCCTTTTCTCTCTCCCATATATCCAATAGGGGTGACCGGCCTAGTTCTCACATATGAAAGGGAGGGAAAATCATCTTTCCCAATGCACTCTCATTTGCCAACCCAAGTACAGAAGACATTGATGATCCCCATCCCTGTGATCTACCTCAGCTCCACTAGACAAACTGCACAAATAGAAGCACTGAGCTTTGCTGAGACCTACCTGGAAGCAACATCTCTCTACCTCTGCCCCAGCTGCTGAAATTCCACCCTACCTGGACTTCTGCAATAACCTGGCAGTGGCTTTGGGATAATGACATGTGATGTTCTTTATTTAATTGTTTGATACTAACATTCAAGTCTTTCATTATTTTTGGAAAATTCCAAACATTTCTTCAACTAAATTTTCAACCCATTCTGCATCCTATTTTCTCTCTGATCTACTAAAACTTTGACTGGATTCACTCATGTTGAGTCTTCTCATGCTATCCTATGAATCTCTTAAACTCTGGTTGTCTCTTTGTTGTGTCTCTCTTTTTTTTTTCACATTAGGGTTTGAACTCAGAGCTTGCTAGTCAAGCACTCTACCACTTGAGTCATCACTCCAGTCCTTTGGTTTTGTTTCTTTTCCATTGAGGGTCTCTGGCCTCAGAATGTAATCTTTCTTTTTATACTTCTCTTGTGGCTGAGATTGACAGGCATGACCCATCACACTTGGCCTGTTTGTTAAGATAAGGGGGTCTCACTAACTTTTTGTCTGAGCTGACCCTGATTTCTTCTTCTTCCTCCTCCTCCTCCTCTTCCTCCTTTCTCTGTCAGTTGTGGGACTTGAATTCAGAGCCTGGGCACTGTCCTTGAACATTTTTACTCAAGGCTTGTGCCTTACCACTTTGAGTGCCAGTGCCACTTCTGGTTTTGTGGAAGTTAGTTGGAGATAAGAGTCTTAGGGACTTTCCTGCCTCCGGTGGCTTTGAACCATGATCCTCAGATCTCAGCTTCTAAGTAGTGAGGATTACGTTTGAGATTCACCAGCAGCCAGCTCCTACATGGAATTTCTTTAGTTCCATCTTTCATCTTATTAATCTTCCTCTTATTATTTCTAACCTATTGTTTATTCGTGATTGTATATTGATTCTAATGTCACTTATTACCTTTTTCATTTTGCAAGTTTTAGTTGATCCTTTTTCAAATCTCCCTGGTCAATGTTGACCACATTTCTTTCTCCTCTCTTATTTCTATAAGATTTAATTAACCTTATTTTTAACCCATATCTTATCACTCAAATATTTGTTAGTTTTGTAATGTGACTGGAGATTCCTGCTTCTGTAGATTTCTTAAAGATTTACTATTGTCAGTTTATATTTAAAAACCACAGAATTTCCCCCCTAGTACTAGTACTTGAACTCTGGTTCTCACACTCAATCAGCTTTCTTGTTTACAACAGGTACTATATACCATTGGAGCCATGCCACCAGTCTTTTTGTTGTTTAATTGAAGATGGAGTCACAGACTTTTCTGCTGAGCCTCTGATCTTAGCCTTTTGAGTTGCTAGAACTATAGGCAAGAGCCAGTGGTTCACAGCTGGAATTTTTAAGGTGGAATTATAAACATGGTTCCTCCAGAGAGGGTTTGCATATTCACTTACCAGGACCTGAGAAATCTAATTAATACTACAGTAGAAGAATCAGAGCTTCAAGACTAGTGCAACATTATAAATTTAGAGACAACAAACCACCACAAGCACAGACTAGTGTCAGCAGTTCTCAGGGTTGAGTTTTCTACTTTCTGCTACACTCAGAGCCAAAAATTTCATCGATAAGTGTTCCTCTGGCCATATTGTATAGCGTGGCAGGATTTTCCTACTTTAGTCAATAATGTCTTCATTGCTATGGGCTTCCAGCTTTGCACACAAATTGCAGGTATGACTTTCTACTATGCTTGTGCCTTGATTATATCTTGAGATGCCAAACATCTCAAATCAAACCTTTCCCAAATGGGTTCATTAAAATCTGAAGCATTGGCTTTCAGGGATGGTAGATAACCACAATGTATCAAGCAAAAGTCCTTCCCCAAGTTCTTGCTTAATCCTGCAGATTCACGTTAATTTCTGATTTTGGAAGAAATCCATTATTTTTCTTCAAAATCCAACCATTTTGTAAAGATGATGGGCTTTAGAGTTTTTATTCAGTATTTTCAGATATATGATGCAAGGAAGATTTGTCTATGAAACTCTATTCTGTCACAATCTGACACCAGCGAGCAACAACCTCCTAATAGGCCTCTGATTCCACTCTCATTTCACCCAGTTCATCCTCGGCCCTGCAGCTAGAGATACCTTTATTAAAAACCCTCAACAAGGGCTGGGGATATAGCCTAGTGGCAAGAGTGCCTGCCTCGGATACACGAGGCCCTAGGTTCGATTCCCCAGCACCACATATACAGAAAACGGCCAGAAGCGGCGTTGTGGCTCAAGTGGCAGAGTGCTAGCCTTGAGCGGGAAGAAGCCAGAGACAGTGCTCAGGCCCTGAGTCCAAGGCCCAGGACTGGCCAAAAAAAAAAAAAAAACCCTCAACAAGGAGAAGAAATTATTGAAGATCTCCAAGACTACTTTCAGAATCTCATTTGCAAGTGTTGCCTTTCCTTTCCAGGACTGCCCAGGAAAAGCATTATAACTGAACATGAACTGCACATGTGTGGAACAATGAACCTAGATGCCAGACTTGACTCCCGAGCCTGCCAGCTAGCTGAATTTCCTTGTTCTCTAAGTCAGAAGCTACAATTGACTTGCATTTCCATCCCAGTACTCATACTTGGAAATCTTGAAGGACTTGTTTTCCTCCTCAGCAATTGCAGACTTTAGTTCCTTTACCTACTCTGTTGATAAACCTTGTCTTTCACCTTTCCGTCTGGTGTGTGCTACTTTGTTCCTCCTTGTGACCAACCGGGTGAGGAACCCCTCCACTTCTGGCACTTTCGAATGTGTCACTGTGGATTAAGCATTGAAATACCAACTACAGTGCCCACAATCAACCTATATTTAGTTCAAAAAAATAAAAATAAAATTCATTTTTGAAATGTCACAATTTACATGTAAGCTAGATAAAAAAGACTTCTTGTTAAATTTTCATATTACCAAATTTAGAAAACTCTCCCCACCCCAACTCTATGCTTGCTCAGTATCTCAAATATATATAGATATATAGCTGTCTATATCTATAGATATAGATATCTATACAGATATATATCAGGTAATTCAACTAAGTTAATGTTTTATGCAGTCAATGATTCTGAAGGTTGGATGTGGGGAACACAGATTGCTGCTTCATGAAGAGACCTTGACAAACAATTTAAGTCTAAATAATAGCCACCAGGAGTAGATATCACTCTTTCAACATGGATCAGCTTTTTGGCCTTCTAGAATTGTTTTTGCTAGAACTGGAGGTATGGCTCAAGTGTTAGAACACCACCCTTAAGCAAAAAAAAAAAAAAAAAAAAAAAAAGCCAAGCAAGAGAACAAGGCCCTGAGTTCAAGTCCCAGTTGAACCCTTTTGATGGTTGTCTCCTCTGCTTGAGAAGCTCCTACTCTGGGTTCCCCAATCTCCTACGAGTGCTCACCAACTCTACACGTGATTCTCATTCTAGTGGACAGCCATTTCCCCTGCTCATAGTGAATTCAGATTATTCTTGAAGCAACTAATCTGCATCTCAAAATAACATCAAATCTTTTCCTAAAAGAATCACACCCTCAACTGTCATCAAACAAAGACAACAGCACAAGCATAAATGGTGTCTTCCTATCACACATGGATATTACCAGTTGCTGTATTTGGAATTCACCGATTTTTTTTTTACCAGTTGCTGTATTTGGAATTCACAGCTTTCTTTCAAACCTAGTATTAACATTAGCTTATAGCTACTGATAGCTTAGCACATGCTAGTTGATGGCTAGGTTTCTTCCACAGAAAATATTTATTATCAACCTTAAGAGAAAACAGAAGATGCCTTCTAGATTCTATATTCCTCAAACTATAGAATTGATAACATTCAGTTGATCCTTGTACACATAATTTCCTTGATTTGATCATACTGTGACTACTTGCAGGCAGATTCATTTTCTCATTCAATCATCTAATCCCCATACTGCTAAAGAGAAACTTGGTAAATGTTGATTGAATTGAATTGGTTAGAAAGTTGGTTATAAATTTAATCATGGCAGTATAACTACTCCCATGATAATCACTTAAGATACTTTATGAAAACACTAAAAGATGTAATTGCCACAAAAAAATAATATTCAATGCTCCTTGATACCATTTAAGAACAACTTGAGGGAAAAAACTAGGAGAGAGCAAGGGAAGGGGTGATATTATCCAGAAAGAAATGCATTCTTTACCTGACTTACATAACTTTAACCCCTTCGTACATCACCTTACAATAATAAAAAAAATTGGGGGGAAAAAAAGAACTTAACGTCCTATTAATCAGATACAGTAAGTAGAAACAGGAGGAAAGAAAGATAATTCTAGCAGCATAACCCCAATGCAACCCACCCAGGTTACAGAAGTGTCACACTAGTACCTCTTCCTAGTTTCTCCACTTTAATTCAGCATATAAAGACTGTAGAAATTTTCCTGTGTCTTCTTCAGAAGAGTAGACTTTTAAATCTTAATGATGCTTTGTGTGTGTGTGCGTGTGAATGTTTCTCCAAGTAATTTCCCATTTGCTAGGTTTGAGTTTTATCCTTTTCATCTAAATTATCTCACATTTAAAAAATATTGTTAAAAACATATTGTCAGTTTTCTTTTGTTGTTGTATTTGTTGAATTGTAAAGGTGATGTACAAAGAGATTACAGTCAAACAAGTAAGGAAATGAGTACAATTCGTGTCAAACATTGTTACTCCCTCCCTCGTTGTTTCCCCCCACTATCCCTCCTCCCAACTACCCCCTCTCCCAACACAATTCGTAAAGTTCATTTCCAACATACAGTCTTGTATCACTGTTGCATTGGTTGGCCCTGTGTCCATCAGTTTTCTTGAAATTGAATTTCATCTCTTCACCAGTTGAGTAAGGATTGTTCTAAAAATAAATCAAAACTTACACTTTCTCGACTCCTTAAACACAGGAAAGAGGACCAAAGAGAAAGATTTACTACAGTCCATGTTTCAAATTCTTAATTCTCTTTATGCAAATCCACCCCTGTTGCTATGAATCCACATGTGAAGCTGAAGTAGAGAAGTGAGGTAGAACAACTTGTGACACTGTTGGAATCTTCCAGTTTTTCCTAATGATTTCAAGTTGGAAATCACGCATGCTATAAGCCAAAGATGACACAAAACAGAGACGATCCCAAAAGAAAGAGAGGAAAGGAAAAATGAATTTTCTGTCTCATAAGCTGAAAGACTGAAAGAGGAGCTGGAATGAATCCAAGATTCTTTGAAAAGCCACTGATTTCCTACCAGACACAGGAGTTGCTAATTGAGACCCGCATTTCTAGTCTAGCTATTAACTCTGGTGAGGGATGTGGCCGATTCCCTTGAGTAGGAGGAGAAATTCAGAGCTCCGCACAGTTTTCATGATTACCTGGTAGGGTATTTGATCATTCTAGTCATGTCCAAAAGGCATTTATTGCTCTTCTCCCACTTGGGATCTGCAGTTGTAAAGACCCAGAAGAGTTGAGCATGGGGGGAAAAAAAACTCCAGGATATGTCCTCGACCTTTCAGAGTCCTTAAGTTTAACTCTATAAAAGTTCCCAAAGTCCACAATTACTAGTCATTAGGCAATTATTCTGGTTTAAATAATTTAGCATTAACTGACTCTAGCATTTTAATTGCAGAGATAATTCTCCTGAAAACTCAGAATCCATACTCAGGGGGGATAAATGGGTAAAAACAGCAAACCCACTAGGGGACTCGACTAGAATTGAACTATGCTACTTACTTGATTGATGGTGACTCCAGCCTTAAAGTAGTGATACTTTCTTTTTATACAAACTGTTGATCCCAGTTTATTCCTATGTGACTAAAACAATTTAAAAAAAATGTCCTTTTGAGGATCCCCCACCCTGCCTTCAATTCTATTTTAAATCTTCAAACATCCTGTCACAATATAAGACTCCTCACCATCAATTCCCTTATACTTCCAACTTCACTCTCAGGAAATGCCACCACAAACATTGTATCTCCCTACACTGTTTCTAATCCTACCCAGACCCTTCAGACCTTCATATCTATACACAGTAAAATGGTATGCTTACTTTTTCCCTCTAGGTAAATTCAAAATCAAGTTTAGATAGACTTCCTAAGGGAGAAATATTTGCTCCTTCCTCTGTGTTGCTAGAGGTCTATGTGTGCATAGCCCTCCATTTTTTTTGTATTGATCTGTCATATAATGCAGATCCCAGTCTTCTCTACTTAAGATTTCTTCAAGCCCAAGACAGTACCAGGCACAAGGCAGGCACACAAAGACCCATTAAATACATCTGAGTGACTGTCTTCCATTTGTGGAATTCTGTTAACAGCTCTCAACACTCACAACTAAAAGAGGTGCTGTAACATTCATTGCTCTTTTTAATGCATGCAATTAATATACACTACTTGCCCTGTTCCAAAATGGCATTTTTAATGATTCAATTAACAACTGGAAAAAAAAAGAAGCCCTGTCTTGCTAATTTACTCCTTCTTCTTCTACTTTCACAATTTTTAACTTTACTTCTCTCTGTAAGCCAATCCTCTCTGGGCAAGTATATCTAACTCTGAACACCAATCCAATTATCTAGAAGCACGAAGCTGTTCACACTGGGGTCGTGAGCTTGATTGTACAAGGGAGCCAGATACTAATCAGTATCAGGAGACCCAGGAAACTTTTGCTTCATCTGAGAAATTACTACCACA
Organism: Perognathus longimembris pacificus; assembly: GCF_023159225.1. Taxonomy (NCBI): domain Eukaryota; kingdom Metazoa; phylum Chordata; class Mammalia; order Rodentia; family Heteromyidae; genus Perognathus; species Perognathus longimembris. The sequence continues at coordinate 47,172,156 of NC_063174.1, read as the reverse complement.
TAATTAAATTCCATTCACAAAAGAAACCGCTTCCCAACATTTATTTCCACAAAGCAACTGGAGAAAGGGACTTTTTTTTTTACTTTCAAGGATGTTGGGGATGGAGGACAATAATGTGTCAAAGTTCTTTCTTCTCTTGATGACTAAGTAGAAAAAAATACAGCTCCTTCTCTCTCTCTCCTTCTCTCTCTCTCTCACACACACATACACACATGCACATACACACACATACACACACATTTTGCCTATATTTCTTGTTTCATTTTAAACTAGGTTTTAAAAAGTCTGTAAAAAACAGTTGGATTAGACAAATGCTAGCCTTCCAAGAGTTTACAATAGCATTGGTAACTCAAATACATGAGGGTAAGGTAAGGAGATACATCTTGAGTCAGGTATACAAATGAGATGTTTAGTTTTGATTGAATGTCAAGAAAATTTTGCCAAAAAAGTGCACATTAACATTTAAGAGAGAGAGGAATTTGTATAATTGGCATCATGAACAAAAACAGAAGACACAACATAAATGACATGAATGGTATCTCATTGTTATGAGTTAAAAGTAGAAAAGCATGTGGAAATAAAAAGAAAAATATTTCTTAAACAATCTTTGGGGGTCCAACACCTGAGAGCTTAGAAGTTATAAAGAGAAGTTTCCACATTTTTGTTCCTGCAAGATCTGAATGATTTTGAGTAGTTATTACCCCTACTGGCTGACAGCTAATCCAGTCGATGATGCTACATAAACTACATTTCATTTTCTCTTTTTCTTACTATAGCCCTAGTCTATTGTCTATCAAATAAACTAAATTCTAAATCAATCTGGATAATGAATTAAAATCCCACTGGTAAAACTTTTACAAAGATATTTTACAAAATGAGTTAACAATACTTGATATAATTTCTCCATCTGTACATTATGGCTAATTGTGGAAATTGTCACCCTATGAGTAAATTAAATGACTGAACAAATGATATCCAAATTACTGGGTCCAAACCTAGCCAATTATAGTGCTTGGGTCATAAAAATGGATATACCTAAGAACTAATATCAAACCTGATGCAAAATTCAGAACTAGCCCAAGACACATTACTTTGCCATTGGTTTGTTGTTCTCTAATTCATCCTCTGGATTGTTGGGGTAGAACTGTGGTCTTTTATTTGGCACATTTCTGGGTTTTCTTAATTGCTGGCAGGACTATCAAAGGATATGTTCTAATTAGGGAACCCAGTAATGTTAGGAAAGAAAACAACAGCAACTCTATCTTGAAATTTTCTCAATGGAGTTCTTTGTATTGAACTTTCCTTTTTACATGAATTTTGTTAGTTTTGTTGTTGTGATTGTTTGTTTCAGGTAAGATTCTAATTCTTAATTTGAGGATGGAGGAAGAGAAGAATTATATTTAGTCAAAGTAGCTTTAGCCTTTGTGAACAGATTGACTTTCAAATTTCAGAACCTGCAACCTCTACTCCTCAGTGTGTTTTCCACTCCCTCCATATGCTTCCTCCCATATCCTTCCCCCAGGTGATATGAAGTTGTTTTTAACCACAGTGAATGATGGCGCAATTTGCTATATCAATGGCAAAGACATGCAGCACAACATCAGTCTCTGTGATCACTGGAAGAAAACTCATTACAAGCCAAATAATTCATGAATGAAAATCCATCCATCAGTGATCATTTGCACTAATTACACCAAATTAAGTTAATAAATTGTATAAGATTCAGAGACAGTACTCTTTTATGTCAATATGGAGATATTTTCCTATATCATTGAAGACAGAATTTCACTAGCATGTGATCATCACTTTAGTTTAGAATATGCCTTCCAACAAATTAAACCTCACCTCTTAAAAAGCAATCATCCTTTTTCCAAGTCCTTCCATTTCCTTATGAATGGGGCAATGTCATTCTTTCTGATAGAGGCATGGAATTCCATTGTGTATATGTACCACATTTTCTTGATCCACTCAACCACGAAGGAGCATCTGGGTTGGTTCCATATTTTAGCAATGGCAAATTGTGCTGTGATGAACACAGTTGTGCTGGTGGCTATAGAAAGGGAAGTGAGCCAAACCCAAAGAAACACAGGCTATATGGATTCCCTTATTGGTAATAATTAGTATATGTCTAGGATAATCCTAGCAAAAGATCACAATAGCTCAATAGCTATGTACAATGAACACATAAGATGATGCTAAGCGAAATAAACTCCAAGTTATGGAAATAAGGAGTTTGTCATTGTTGTTATTTTCACCATACCATGTGAAATTATGCCTTTTTTTGTCTTTCTTCTCAGGGTTTTACCCCTGATGTCACTGTAACTGATTTTGGTACCCTGGGTATTGTATATATGTTTATTGGAACTAGGGAAGGGAAGGGGAACATCAAAATGGAGAGACAAAGGATAAAAGATGAACCAATGCAACATCAATACTTATAAAACTATATGCTGTAAACCAACTACACAACTCATGGTGAGGGGGAAGGGAAATGAGGAGGGGGGAAATGTGGGAGAAAAATGAGCAAGGAAGTAATAAGTTGGATAAGAAATGTACTCATTATCTTACATATGAAACTGTAACCCCTCTGTATATCACTTTAACAAAAAAATAAAAACATAAAAGGCAATCATCCTACTTGGAAATAACAAGCACTTTTCTGAGTGATCAAAAAATTATTCCTGACCCTTGATTGGAAAAGAAAAATACTCTAGGCTTTCCCATGTGGTTGACAAACTCTAGCAAACATGTCAACAAAATTCTTCTGGAAACATTCTATGAAGAGAATTGGTGGTGGTTTTTAAGAGCAGACTTTCTGACAAGTCACAAGGCAATTCATGATTTCTCTCAGAGATATTTTGAACTGGGGTTGATTTCTGTTCCCACAGAGCTGAATTTTGCCTCCAGTGGCATAGCAGCTAATTGAATAACATTCGTTTCCACTCAGTTACAAGGTCCTGACTGGTCTCAGAAGCATGAGAAGGGCAGTGAGACAGTAGAGTACAATGAGAAGAGCTTGAGCTTGGAATTGAGCAGAACTGAGATGGTTGTGTGATTTAGGGAAAGTCTCATTGACCCTTGAAACTACATGTATTTAGTAATCCTTAAAATGGAGATGATAATAGAATTTACTGTGATTTTTAGGATAGCTAAATTCGATAATACATACACATAACCAAATGGAGCCATTCCATAAATAGTAACAGCTATTATTATATTAATGCCTAAGTTATGCTAACAACCTCCATAAGACAATCATCAACTGGACTGGTATAAGTTTGAGTGAATACAATCCAACATACCTATTATGAAGGGAGAAGAAAAGGAGTCTTTGGTGTGAAGGTCCTGGAAATACCATTTATCTAAGTTCTCTCTAGTTAGTGAATGTGTCAAATTCTTTTTCATTTGGCTAAAGACAATGTCAGGAGAAATTTGAGAGTACATGTAGAAATAGTAATAATGCCCCCCCACACTTATTTCCAATTTTAATATAAATCATTTGTGAAATTAAATTCCATTACAGTAAGGAAAATGTCTAAATACCTAGTGTGATATTGGTATATTAAGAAAACATTTGTTAGGCAACAAATGTGTACCAGCTTCTTCTTATTTTCTATTTAGAAATATTCATTGCCAAGAAATGGAGTAAAATTTCTCTTCATAAAACAACACATACCCTGGCTAAGCCTATGTAGATGTTAATGACATAAGAGATATAGATTGGTTGTCCAGTATGTAAAAACTTTATCTTGTGGACTGGCATTATGTTGGAGAGACACAGGAATCCAGTGTTACCCTGGAGAATGAAATCTGATTTGGCACACAACTGAAGTTGTGGTAGGTGCTAATATTTCTATTCTATCCACACTGGTGTTCTCAGAAGGAACTCTGCATGAAAATAAACATCAATTCCAGCCTGTCATTTTCCATATGATAGCTGAACAAGAAGGGCACATTCTGATAGTTGTGTCACTGGGCCATTTTATAGTTACATGAACATCATAGATACTTCCAAGCTTAAGTAGTATTGTCTGTCTATGTAGATGCTTGAGGAAACAAAAAACAGTGTAACACAAGAACCTGCTGCCAGTATAATATGGCCTACTCTCATAGTAAACTTTTCAATAAGTACAACTTCACACTAACATAACGATTCAAAAGTGTTGGATTGCTAGGCACTGGCAATTCACGCCTATTCAGTAACCTTAATTATTCCAGAGGCTGAGATCTAAGCATCACAGTTTGAAGCTAGGTTGTGCAAGAAAGCCTATGAAAGTCTTTTTTCCCCTTATTTATTGTCAAAGTGATGTACAAAGAGGTTACAGTTTCATATGTTAGGCATTGGGTACATTTCTTGTACTGTTTGTTACCTCCTCCCTCATCACCCCTCCCCCTCTCCCTTTACCTCTCCACCCATGAGTTGTTCAGTTGGTTTACACCAAACAGTTTTGTAAGTATTGCTTTTGGAGTCATTTGTCTTTTTATCCTTTGTCTCTCGATTTTGATATTCCCGTTCACTTTCCTAGTTCTAATACCAGTATATACAGTTTCCAATGTACTCAGATAAGATACAGTGATAGTGCAGGTACAACCACAGGAAGAGGATCTAAGAGGATCATCAACAATAGAAGCCACAGTTTCACATGGCATGTGGAAAGTAATTACAACAGTGATATAACAATTGTTTCCATAACATGGAGTTCATTTCACTTAGCATTATCTTATGCATTCATAAGGGCATAGCTATTAGGCTCTTGCGATCCTCTGTTGTGACTAGCCTAAATCTGTGCTAATTATTTCCTATGAGGGAGAGCATAGAGTCCATGTTTCTTTGGGTCTGGCTCACTTCACTTAGTATCATTTTTTCCAAGTCCTTCCATTTCCTTACGAATGGGGCAATGTCATTCTTTCTGATAGAGGCATAAAATTCCATTGTGTATATGTACCACATTTTCCTGATCCATTCGTCTGCTGAGGGGCATCTGGGTTGGTTCCATATTTTAGCTATGACCAATTGTGCTGCTATGAACATTATTGTTCTGGTGGCTTTCGATTAACCACAAAAAAAGAAAAGAAAGAAATGGCCATGTGGCTCCAGTGGTGCTACCCTTGAGCAAAGAAGCTCAGGGACAGAGTTCAGGCCCTAAATTCAACTTCCAAGACTGGTTCACACACACACACACACACACACACACACACACACACACACAGAGAGTAGTATAGAACTGTGTGTAACAGTATGCATTTACTCACAACTTTACTCTCAAATACAATCACAGTGTTTTATTATCATTATCAAGTATTATATACTGTACATAACTATCTTGCCATGCTTTTACACTACTAGTCATTTGTTTCTTTCTACAAGCACTAACTCATATACATGAGTTATTCAATACTCTGCAGCATTATGATCGCTATGCTATAACTTACATGATGATACTTTCGTCTTCTATTGGACACACACTCATCATACAAAATAAGGGGCTTCATTGTTACATTTTCATATGTCACTTCAGCATACGTACATGCTCTCTATCTTAACCACATTCACCCCAGTACCCTCTCCTGCACATTCTCCTCTGATCGCCATCCTCTTCCTTAATAAAGGTAACAGAAACTTTTCAGCTTCGTCATGATGCTGTGAGATTGCTCATATAAACAGCCCATTGTTGACTAAAACATTTTTTTAGTGACTCATGAGTATAATGTGAAATAAACGGAACCAGAAAATAAATGGAGTTAAACTTTACCTCTTCAATGTTACCTCTGTAAATCATACCACCTTCTGACCATCAGTTAATCCATTACTGAGACCCACACTTCACCACTCAGTGATGATTACAAAATATACAGAAGCTTAGATATTTATATCTCAATAGCATTAATTTCACTGGCATCTTGTATATGCATGTCAGGCAAGGAGAAAAATTTCATGCAAATTTCTACATTCAAAGTCTACACTACTAAGATCAAACCAGCAACAATTCATCCTAGGATAATTGATACACTGCTATGAAATGGCAATGACAACTTTGCTGACATTTTATTATCATCATGATATTCACATCCGTGATATATATTCATGATATAGTATAAATATGGTATTCACATTTATATATGACTAACCTGTACTACTAATACTAATATACTAATACAATATTAATACTAACTTGTTGCAATATTAAGAAGAAAAGAAAAGTTTAAAATGGAGAAAAACATTTCACACTTCGCTTACTTAAGATTTTATCACTTTTCCTGTAGTGGTCAATGGTTCTTGCTATTTCATCAAACCTATAGCTTATGTATTAACTAGGAAATCATACTCTTCTTCATTAATGTTTTCTAACATTATTGGCTCCCCTGTTTTCATACAGTTTATAGATACTTTGTTTGGAAACATTTAGAGATCCATGACGTTTGAAGTGAATCCTGGCCCTGTTCAACAAGAGAATGGAATTCTATCGTTCCTATTCCTCGGGACAGGGAATTCACCTCAATACACGGGACTTGTCAGAGCTCTGAGTTGTAGGACATCACAACTAGAAAACTGGATTGTCATGTGGTCAGCTGGCCATCGATGTTCATTATCTGATATTTCTTAGCAGGTTAGAAGGTGGCTACAGTGGAGACCAAGAGAGCAGCAGCAAACATTGACTGAGTCTAGTGGCAAGGAGGGTAATCAGTACACAACACCCAAGATGAAACCATGCATGCAAATGTCTCCTTGGTTTTCCCACATTAACAAAAGAATTTCATAACTCTGTGTGTGTGTGTGTGTGTGTGTGTGTGTGTGTGTGTGTGTGTGTGTGTGTGTGTGTGTTCAGATTCTTGGCCTGAACTTAGGGTTGACACTCTTGCTGTAGCTTGTATTCATTGCTTATACTCCACCACTTGAACTACTCCTCCACTTCTGGCTCCTTGCTAGTTAATTGGCCAATAAGAGCCTCTAGGATTTGTCTGCCTGGGCAAACTCTGAACTATAATTCTCAGATCTCAGTCTCTAGAGTAACCGGGATTGTAGATAGGCATGAGCAATAAGCACTCACTTCACCACCTTTTTGCTACTGTCAGATTCATTGCTTCTAGGGTTTTCTGTTTCTGACCACCACTCTAAAAGCAGCAGCAGAGGAGGGTGACTAAACTTCCCAGCAACGTGTTATATATCTTAAAAAGAAATCAGAGTTTAGAGAATCTCAACACAAAGAAAACCTAAACCCTCAGGAAGATGGAAGTGCAAGTTACTCTGACCTAACCATTAGCCTTTGTGAATGCATATAGCATAAAGTTGCTGTACCCCATAAATAGCAACACTTATTATATGTAAAAAAAACAACCCCTGAATCCTGTAAAATTAAACTTTCTCTAGAATGAGTCTATTGATATGATCTGAAGGCTCGGGGGTTCTCTATTGATCTGAGGCCTCTTCAAGATCTCTTCTGATCTCGAAGCCCATAAACTAAATCCATTTCTGTATATCTGTTTAGTGCAGTTGTATTAGACAAATTCATAACTGGCAAAAGAGCAGCTAGTGACTAGACCAAACTAAGATGAGTTGTCATTGCTTCCTAAATAGGCATGAATTCCATAACTTCACTAAGTTTCTGAGGATCGTTTTTTTAAAAAGAAATTCATTATGTTATTTTTTTAAGTTACACTGGCATTTGTTTATGTAACTAGGACTATGAAAAAATTCTATTTTGGAAATCAGAGGAAATTCTACTGAGAGAATTGTAGCTCTTTCAGCATTTTCAGGCCTCTTTAAGCATCAAAATTTTCATTTTTTTAGACCCATAAGCAATCATCTGCAGCTTGATAGTCTCTCTAAGGTCCTATTTTCTGTAATATGGATGTTTATGATACTTGCTGTATGACTGCATAACTATGGTAAGATTAATTATAAATGGATGTAATTTTGAAGCACATTGAGCTGAATTACATGATCTTCTATGCAACATTTTGAACATTTTGTGATTGAATTAAAACAGCTGGTAGCCTATATTATGCTTTATGAATTCTTTTAAAATAATATTTAAATTTTGCATTCATTTGAGAATAGAAATTGTTTTAGAAAACATTTGTTTTAATTTTTTGATCCTGTGATGAGGTCTTCATCAATAAAACTTATATCATCCATAAAACATTAACTGAAAATTTATTACATGCACAGGTATTTTGCTAGGCATTGGGTTAATGGAGAAGTATGAAGGCAATCTATGAATTAAACAGGTTACACTGCATGCTGCATCTCATATATCAGCATATATAGCATCAGGACTACAACATGGTTCTTAACTACTACATCACCTTGTAGACATTTAAGTTTTTCACTTAGAAAGTTGGAAGAGAAGTTAAGTAAGGACCAAGATCACCACAAAGAAAAAAAATTAGTACCAGGAAAGCAGGAAAGTGAATATCCATAGAACTTTGCATAAAATCTCTGGCTCGTAGAAGGAACATAAGGAATATTTATTAAGCAAATAAGTTAAATTACAGTTATTCAGTCTACACATCTGTCTGCAAAATATAGATATTCTTAAGTTTAGCACTGTAGCCAGATGTTCTACTCACCCACCTGTGCTACTCATCCACATGTGCTTTTTCATATCTGTTTCTATTTAAGTTTGAGATAGTTACAAAGTCATATGTATATTCCATAAAAAGTAATACCTAGAGATCATGTGTACCATTTTGTAGTTTTCTCTAATGGTAACATCTTCCGAAGCATCACAACCAGGATGATGACATTGGCAGTCAATAACCTACAAGACATTTTCATATCACATGATGTCTCCTGTGGTACTAATTTTTAAATTTTTGTTTCTTTGGGATTTCTCTCTTTTTTTTTTTTTTTGAGGTGGGGATTTTTCTGTAGCCCAGATCGGCCTGAAAGTTACCCTTCTCATCCTAGTTCTCTGCTTGATATATTGCTTGTATCTGTATCCCAAAGATGGCTAAAGATATGCTGAAGTGCCATCTTCCTGGGGCTGCTATATAATCAATCTACTTTCTCCACCCTTCTCTGGATTTTGTGTTTAGAGGTGAGAAGCAGGGCCTCACATATGGAACTCCTAGAATTTGAGCTGTTTCCAAAGCTGTTGAAGAATAGGAGGGTAGGGAGAACATGGAGAGAGCGATAAAGGGAGCTTATTCTGAAATTTAATCTGCATGTATGAAACCCCTTTTTACAATTAGTATCCACTAAAGAAAATGAATGTCAGAAATGTTTAACAGGGTCCTTTGAAGGGGTACCAGCAGGAGGAGAGAAGGCAAACGGATATATAGGGTTAAAGTACTTTATAAGCATGTCTGAAAATAGAACAATAAAACCTGTTGAAATTCTTTTAAGAAGTGGGGATAAGGGGAAATGATAGAGGGATGAACTTGATCAGAGCATATTGTAGGGACACATATGGAAATATTTCCGTGAAACCCCCTTGTGCAATCAACATATGCTACTTTAAAAAAGAAAAGCATATTGAGAGGAGGGGATGAGTTGGGAGGGATGGAGGAGAATAACGAAAAGAGTGCCATCGATCAAGATGCATTGCAATTATGGACTAATTTGTTGAATAGTAACGTTATTGAACAAGTACTTAAAGACAATTCAAATATATAATTGAAAAACAAAAGTAAAAAGAAATGAGTAGAAATGTACAAAAGTAATCAAAAGTATAGAACCATTCTACTCTGGGTACTTGACCATACGAAGGTATTTTCCATAACATAAGCATCTTGTCTTATAATAAATAATAACTTTGGAGAACAGTGGTAAGAGTAAGTATAACAAGCTTGCTGATAGGAAAAATGAAGCCACAAAGTAGGCAACCTTAGGAAATATTTCTACATAACATTTGAGGTGCTCATTTTAAAATAGCATAGATCCTTAAAGAGAGGAAGATCACATGTATTTCTCTAAACTGACAAGATAAAATTCTGTTTGCTCGTGCTATAATGCCTAAAGCTTTTACTGTCCAGTAGTTCCTGATTCAATAATTAGTAAGCAATAAACAAGCTAGATTTAAAGTTGCCTAATAAAGTTTCCTGAGAGCTGGCACTAAAAGCACCAAAAAGAAGCTATAACTAGTGAAAATGATTTTCAAATGGAGTCTGTTAGAAAAAGCATGCAATGATTTGTACTATAGGAAAAACATTTGAAAGGTAGAGGTTATTAGAGGTGTTATTTATGACTCTATTTTCTTTCCTCATAGAGGTAGGGGAACATCCAGACCTCAGATCATACAGGCCTTGCAAAATCGTTTGGTAATTAGGAGAATTATTTACTGGAAGTCACCCAACAATATGCACAGATTCCAAAACTAGCTTCTGAGTCTCCAGCCCAATCCTTTTGGTTCAACCAATGAACAGAGTAGAAAACCTAGCAACACCGGCTAACATGGTGGCATGTTTTAGAAGTTATTCTCAGTTAAGTGAAAATCAGTCTCCAATGCCCACACACTGTGGGAGTAGAGAGCAATGAGAATAAACAAAGGATTTGATATACCTAAGTTCCAATCCTACTAGTGTTGTTTCACATTGAATAGCCAAACTTCAGTTATACATAAGAATATCATTTCTTAATGTCCTTGTGATGTTTGAAAGAGAAGACGACAGACTGGTTAAAGATCTCCTGACACATTGCAGGCACATATTTGTAGAATATTTAAGTCATATTTTAACAATTCTCTCCCTTACCAATGATGCTTGCAAATAGATTTATTACTTCCCCCAACATAATTCTATTAAATTTTAGCAACTAAGAATTAGATGCAGGTTTATTTCCATAGCTAATTCAGACCCATGTAAGTCTTCATCCATATGTGCTAAATTCTAGCCATTCATGATTTGTAAATGGCGCAAACACCATCTTCTCTCTATCCAAAAATGATTCCAAAATGATACGTAGTCTATAGTGGTTTATTACACAACAAACACTAACCTGTGGTGTGGCAAGCAACACATCATGAAAACAAGGCTCCGTATCCTAACTAAAATGCATCCACAATCATCCTAAAATCTAATGTCTCAGGGAGGGCTTACTCTGAGCAAAAAAAAAAAAAAAAAAAAAAAAACAGACAAAGAAGAAACTGTCAGTATGGTCAACACTTAACCACTGATTTGGGCCAATAATCTCTGAGTCACCACAAGTCTGGCATTGCAGATCAGAAACTAGAAAATAACTTAAATGAGAAGTGATCAGTCTTCTTTCATCTCAATCTACTGTACCTTTCTAGTCTCAAGATTCTTTATATACATGAAACTATGCATCACTTGAGGTATCCCCAAACAATTCCTGAGTTCCCTCTTAAAGTTGATTCATTTTACTGTATTGTTCCCGGTTCTAGGACTGTGTCTCAAGAGTAGGTGGCATGAGTGTCCCTTATAGAGGTAGTTTGTCTGGTAGGTGCCAGGCATTTTGCGAGGTATTCTTTTTTAATTAGCTTTTATAACCCAAAAAAGATAGGTGCTACCAATATTCATGTTACTGATGGAAAGCTTTGACACTTTGCTAAGATACCTGGTTAGTGAAGAGATGAAATGAAAACCTAGGCTGTCAGTCTTCAAAGCTCACCCTCTTCATCATGACGCTATTCTACTGACCCTGACATTATTGAGAGGATTATTGAGATAGGGTTAGAGCCCACATTTATTCAAGGATCATCTAGCTTGGCTTCTAGAATATGAACTGCTGTTATCTTCATTTTGATGATCTTTAAAACAAAAGTAAGGGGGAAGTCAAAGTCAAGAATCAGAATGGCTTTCTTCATCTCCTCTTAATAAAAGCTTCTTTCCTACCTCTTCTATATCTGCTTTCTGAGCTTTGGAATAAAGTGGGAAGTGCTAGAGAGGAAGAGGTTGAATCAGGGGAAGGTGATTCTCAAAGCATAAAGTTCAGGATCTAAATCTGCTAAAAAAAATATATGAAATGATGCACCTCTCATTTCTCCTAAGCCCAACTGTCAAGTCACATAATAAGCAATAAAAAATAACATATATCTCTAGTTTCTCTTCTAGTTTTATGCTTTTTTTTGCCTTCAGGCCTCTTTAAAATAGCACTCATTAACACCAAACAGGAATTTATATCTTCTGTGCATACATTAGCATATCAATTAAACTAATCCTGACTCTCTGGACATGAAGGACAGTTCTGTTTTGTTTTTTGAAATCAGATTAAGTTTAGTCATCCTGCTCTCATTCCTTCCCTCTCCCACACTCTCCATTTGCTTCCTCCTTTTTCTAACTCCTTTTCTCACTGCCAACTGCAAGTTATGGGTGTTTTGAACCTCAGGAGCAGAATGGATCTATTTGGGTCTGACTGTTCCCTCTGACATTTCTTTCCTCTCCAATTATTCCCTCGGAACAGCTCTGACATAGTTGCCCACCTCTCCCCCTCAAAAGCCCATGTACTGGTCCTTCCCATAATACCTCCCTCCCAACACAAGCAATAGCCAGTGCTGTCTTTCCATAATACACTGCTAGAAGACTCCCAGGGTACAAATGTTTCTTGTACTGGAACAGTAGAATTACCCAAGCCTATTTCTTTGGACAGATGTTGGACTCTTGCGTGTTTCATGGGTCTAAAAAGTATTTTTGTTTGTTGACACTGAAAGTCCCAGCCCTATTCTGGATGTCATGTGTGTTCAAATCGAGGATTTTAACAGTTCTTTTTGTGTCAACTTTGCTAACAGACCCCTTTCACAATCAGTATGAGGATGATGGATTAGCTGGGAAATCTTAACTATTTACACATAGGTGTTAGCAATTAGCCAAAGGCCAGGCAATGAGGCTGACACAAATCATAATCACTAATACGGAAAAGATAATGAGGGAGATAAAACAATGACTTGTCTCTGATTTAGAAGAGAGACACAGCAAAACAGACTTTGCTTGTCTTGAGATATAGCTTTGCAGAAGTAAAGCAGTTACTTAATATATGCTATTACATAACTTGTATTAAAACTTGATCCCAAGTTTCATTCTAAGTACTACAAAAGAGGTGTGGCTTGCCTGGAAACTTCAGCACTAAATGCTTTCCCCTTGCATGCTTGTCATCTCTTTTAATGTTGAAGGGATAGAATGTTTCAAAGATTTGAGAAACCATTGTGGATTTCTTTAATAGGTAAACTTTTCTATCCATTGCATCCCATAAGGAATATGGTCCTTTGCTTGTCCATCTATTCAAGATTTTCTTAACTAGACATTAGATAGCAGCTTTATGAATCTTTTGAGCTCATCTCTCAACAAAAACATCAATTCAAACAACTATCTACACATGAAAATACCTCATAATAGCTAAGGGAAAAAAATCTAGAGAAATAAAGAACCTGAGTATAGCACAGAAATAAGAAAAAAGATATACTGAGGAGAGAAGAAAGATTTAATCATTAAGACAGCTGCAAATCTCATAAGAGATGCAGTTTGCAAGTGAGACAGCTATAAAGTGATTTGAAGATATCGCATCTGTGTTGAAGATCCCACATATTGAATAACTAAAACTTTCTGATTGTGAAGAGATGGAATGTTGCAGGTCAAAAGCCACAATTGTCTTGGACTCTCTTTAGTCCCATGCCTAGCTACTTACTCTAAACTTTTACATCTGACCTTTGTGACTATTAAGACTTTTGGAATAGTGTTCAACTTAGCAGACCACTAGCTTCAACTCACTCTAAAGGCAAGATAACGTTCTTAATTTATAGAAGAGATTCTTCCCACTCTGTAGCCCTTCTACCTGAGGCCCACCAATATAATTCATACATGTGTTGATGCAATGTGTCATTCAGAATGACCCGAATCCATGTTCACGGGCCAAAATCACTCAGAATAAACTATCTTTTAATCCCTGGGGAGCAAGAGCTGAGTTTTGCATTGACATACTCTTTTGCTTTGCCTGGAGCCCAGTACTACAGATGACACAATTTAAGATCGTCTACTCCCCTAGCTATCAAAAATGAAAAGCATGCAAGGCCAGGAATTTGCCAGGCACTCACACTTCTAATCCTAGCTCAGCCTGGGAGGCACAGATCGAAAGGATTATGGTTATGCAAGAGGCGTTTGACAGATACTTTTGCTGGGTCTATGAATTAAATAAAACATGATGAAAGCTGGGCAGCAAGCCCTCAACGTTCTATCAGAGTCCTTTTACCTGAGCCATCCCCAGGAAGTCACTTTGTAATCACCTTGGGCTCCAGGAAAGTCAGAATTTATCTACAAACATCTGTGCCCTAAAGGAAGTAAAGAGCTGAAAACTCAGGATAGACCACTTATCAGGCAACAGCGACTGACTTGCCTCTGCTCCTCTCAAATGATGAAGCCATACAAACACCTCCAGAAACCCTGTAGACAAGAGGCTGAAGTAATTTGCAAGACCATATCTCTGACTGGGAGGACTATATCATTCTATATATGTATCATCCCCACCCCTCATTCCCTGTCTGTTTAAGCATGCAACTCATATCTGTACTCTAAAGATTACAAAAGATGTACTGATGGGCTGGGAATATGGCCCAGTGGCAAGAGTGCTCGCCTCGCATACATGAAGCCCTGGGTTCAATTCCCCAGCACCACATTTATAGAAAATGGCCAGAAGTGGCGCTGTGGCTCAGGTGGCAGAGTGCTAGCCTTGAGCAGGAAGAAGCCAGGGACAGTGCTCTGGCCCTGAGTCCAAGGCCCAGGACTGGCAAAAAAAAAAAAAAAAGATGTACTGATGTGCTGTCTTCCCATGCATACCATGAAATAAATCTCCTTTTACTGTTCTTTGCCATATCTCTTTCTTTGACACACAAAGATGAGTAGCCAGACCTGACATGTGGGCAGTGTTTAGGCTTGGAGCCCAAAAGCTCCAGTTTCAGTTCATGAACCAGTCTGTACAAAAAGTTCACAAGATGCAATCTCAACCAATGGGTAGAAAAGTGGTTCACACCTGCCATCCCAGCTATGTCAAGAGGAACAATGGTTCAGACAGGCAAAAGGCAAGATGCTTCCTCAAAACTATCCAGCGCAAGAAGAGTTCAAAGTATGGCTCAAGCTGTACAGCACCTGCCTGAGTTTAAAGTCAAGGCTTGCCCCCCAATTTTTTAAAGAAATATGTAAGGCACTTGAAGATTTATGTAAAATTTAGTTTCAGATGAAATAGTTCTTGCATGGTACCTGAGAGTCCATATTTTTCACAAGTATCAAATTGGTATTCATGCATCACACTATAGATGGATTATAGAAGTGGACTATAATCCTTGTGTTAAAATACTAAGGTATCCAATGAACTTGGAGTTATTATATTAATCCTTCTTATTCTCAGTAACCATGGCCCCAAAAAAGCAGCCTCCTAAATAACATGTGCCTGGCATCATGGCCCCCTCTCTGACTCACTGGCTGTTTTGCCCTTGAAATCTATTTACCAGGCTAAGCCATTTAGCCTTCCAAAAGATAAAGGCAATGATGTCTGTGGAGGGGATGAAGATCAGGTTGGGACAGTGCCTAGAATTCAGAAGTTGGCATGCAAGATGGTAGCACCATCATTATGAGTTGAGGAAAAACGGGTGTTTATTTTTAAATTTTAATAATTAAACTTTATCTTTTCCAATCATAAAATGTGGCATCATTAAGAAGGAAAGCAAACCTCAGTAGGAATCTGCAATTTGAGTCATTCTGAAAGCACTGATGAAGGGCATGTTCCAACATTAGCACTTGGTCAGAGGCTCCCATTAGTAATTAAAGACTGCTGGCAATCAGCAGTGTGCATTTGCATTATGTAAGACATACTGATTTCTGGAGGAAGTCAATCCCTATCTCTCCCCTGCTAATAAGAAACTGGGAGGCACGAAACAACCCCAGATGGTGTGTGTTTGTAGTAATGAATGGAGATATTTTAATGGTTGTGAGTTAAGTTTTACTTTGTATTTTAATGAGGGACTCACTGCCCGGGACATTTTAACTGTAAACTAGATTCCCCATGAGGTCTTAAAGTATTTTATGTTAAACATAAAGCTTTGTTAATTTGTATGGGTGACATTATTCATCCCCTAAGCACAAAGGGATATAAAAATATTTCATAATGAGCCATGAATACATAACATAACCCCAGAAGCTTAATAATACTGACCCGTATTCCATTTCTCCAAATGAATTCTTCTCTTACCTGCATGAAGCCACAGTCAAATGAGAAAAATTCAAACTCAATTTCACAGATACCAACAGTTATTTGTCTGAAATTCCAAGTGAAAATAACCAAGTGGCAAGCAGGATAAGATTTAACATTTTTTGACAAAAATATTGTGAATGGATAAAGAAATCACTCTTTGAAATCTCTTTACTTTGATTACATAGAAAGTAACATTATTTTGAGATTACTTACTTAATAGAATTCAGTCTCCAAACTCTAAGAACTGTTCTAACTTTAAAAGTCTTACCTCTCATTTTGGTAGAATGCTTTTTCAAATGATGATTGGAGAAAGGCAGCCAGCCAGCTGGAACATTTTTTAGCGGCTTTACAAGAGATTATGAAAATATGACTCCTTGAAGCACATTCAGAATCACTAGTATACAGGGCATAGTAATGCACACCTGTAATCTTAAGCACCTGGGAGATGAACACAGAAAGAATGAGAGTTCCAGGATAGCTTGGGATAAACAGAGAGAACCACTCTCCAAAAGTAAAGAAAACAATTGTAACAGACCAATAAATATCATTAGTACTCGACTTCAAGAAGGGAGAATTCGTCTTTAATTTCATTTCTGGCATTTGTTGTGGTTGTTTGATATTGGGCAAGTTCATGATTCCCCGGCCCTCTCTTTTCTCTCAGTCAGAGCAAAAGCTTTTCAATATCTGGTTGAAGGCCAGCATAGACTCCCTGGAGTACTTCTGAATAAGCGGATTCCTCAGTCACATCCAATTCCTACTGAATCAGATTCCAAGGTTTTGTTCTTCTTGACAAATTTCCCAAGTGATTCTTAAATTTACAAAGTGTGAGACATGGGTAGGGATAAACTTAAGGCCTAGCAACTTCAATATTTCCTTACTTTGAAATATGGAACTGAACCACAAAACCTTCACAAATCCTACTCACATCACTCCCCATATCATTTTGATGATGCTCAGTACAAAGGAAGACCCAAACAGTGTGAGAAGTGGTCTTTCCACTCAAGCAGGTATATACCAACTGAATGTAGTCTGCAGGAAATGGGCACTGTCCCAGAGAAAAGTAGCCGCAGTACTCTTATCCTAGCCAAGATGTGAATAATATCCTATCTGTTAGGGTGATGATGAAGTATGAGCCAGAGAAAATGAGTTCATGAACCTGAGATGTTTAAAAGAGAGAGAGAAGGCACACACAAAGAGAGCTCATCCAATATCTTAGAACTGTCTAAAGCTTTCTTTAGCCAACTTTAATTTCCTCTGTCAAGAATAATTTTCAGATCTCATAGGCATCAATTGTGGATGCATGTACACTTCTAGTTCATTTTGTCCTCTACTGTTCATCTACAACTCAGTATATTAATCAATTGACTTAAAAAATTTGGTTCTGCATAGTTAAAATATGAAACCAACCCAGATGCCCCTCAGTAGATGAATGGATCAGGAAAATGTGGTACATATACACAATGGAATTGTATGCCTCTATCAGAAAGAACGACATTGCCCCCATTCGTAAGGAAATGGAAGAACTTGGAAAAAATGATACTAAGTGAAGTGAGCCAGACCCAAACAAACATGGACTCTATGGTTTCCCTCATAGGAAATAATTAGCACAGATTTAGGCTAGTCACAACAGAGGATCACAAGAGCCTAATAGCTATGCCCCTATGCATGCATAAGATAATGCTAAGTGAAATGAACTCCATGTTACAGAAACAAGAGATATATCACTGTTGTAATTACTTTCAACATGCCATGTGAAACTGTAGCTTCTATTGTTGATGATCCTCTTGTATCCCCTTCCTGTGGTTGTACCTGCACTATCACTGTATCATATCTGAGTACATTGGAAACTGTATATACTGGTATTAGAACTAGGAAACTGAAAGAGAATACCAAAATTGAGAGACAAAGGATAAAAAGACAAACGACTCCAAAAGCAACACTGGCAAAACCATTTAGTGTAAACCAACTGAACAACTCATGGGGGGGGCGGGGGTGAGAGGGAAGGGGGAGTGGGGAGGTGGAATGAAGGAGGAGGTAACAAACAGTACAAGAAATGTACCCAATGCCTAACATATGAAACTGTAACCTCTCTGTACATCAATTTGACAATAAAATAAAATATATATATATATATATATATATATATTTTTTTTTTTTTTTTTTTTTTTTTTTTTTTGGCCAGTCCTGGGCCTTGGACTCAGGGCCTGAGCGCTGTCCCTGGCTTCTTCCCGCTCAAGGCTAGCACTCTGCCACCTGAGCCACAGCGCCCCTTCTGGCCGTTTTCCATATATGTGGGGCTGGGGAATTGAACCAAGAGCTTCATGTGTAGGAGGCAAGCACTCTTGCCACTAGGCCATATTCCCAGCCCTAGAAAAATATTTTTTAAAGGAAAAAAATTGGTTTTGTTCTATAATAGTGGAGTTTGGGGGTTTGAGCAAGTCTGCAGAAGACATCACCAGCCTTCTGTTCATGAAAAAACAATGCTCTTTCAGCATTAAAATTAAGCAACTAAATTTTGAACTCGTGGATTCCTTTGCTACCGGGAGATGCTGTGTGGCCTTTGAGATAGTTGTTTCTCCTGCACTGTCCAGTTCTCAGATGAAACCTCACACATTCATATATCTAAGATTCAGAACAGGTACTCGGGGGAGGGGGGATTTGCTAGCTCAGTTTAGAGTAGGTGCTTACCATGTGTGAGGCTCTAGCACTTAATCCCTAGCATTGTAAAATAAGAAAGAGAAAGAAGGAAGGAAGGGAGGGAAGGGAGGGGAAGGGAGGGGAAGGGAGGGGAAGGGAGGGGAGGGGAGGGGAGGGGGGAGGGGAGGAGGGGAAGGGAGGGGAGGGGAGGGGAGGGGAATGGAGGGGAGGGGAGGGGAGGGGAGGGGAGGGGAGGGGGGGAGGGGAGGGGAGGGGAGGGGAGGGGAGGGGAGGGAGGGGAGGAGAGAGGAGAGGGGAGGAGAGGAGAGGAGAGGAGAGGGAGGAGGGAGGGAGAGGAGGGAGGGAGAGGAGAGGAGAGGAGAGGAGAGGAGAGGAGAGGAGAGGAGAGGAGAGGAGAGGAGAGGAGAGGAGAGGAGAGGAGAGGAGAGGAGAGGAGAGGAGTTGTTTCCTGTTTGTGTTCATAGGACTCTTTTGCCTGTGATTACCAAGCCAGTCCACTCTGACTTAAGCAAAAAGGAGGTTATGTTCAAAATTAGGATGAACTTTAACTGTACTTGATTTATAGTGTAAAACGTTCTTCAAGACCAAAATTCTTCTCTCCACTGTTACTAATTCTCCATCTTCTAAGTTGGCTCCAATCTCAGGCAGGTTCTCTACTTGTAGGGGTAGATGGCTCCTCATAGCTCCAGACCTGATCTGGAAAAAGCATCTGCCTCTACAGAGCAAGCAAAAAACATATCACAGCTCAAGACATTTGTGAAAAGAAACTATCCTGCTTAAGCAGAATCCTTCTTGAAGCAAAAGTGGGAGTGTGATAGAACCAGATCCCTAGCTCTGGGGATCATGATGATTCCCACAGAGGAGAGAGGAGGAGGCTGGACAAGCAGAGATTATTCAGAAAAGGAAGAAAACTGGTAGGAAAGCCAACAGCCTCTGCTGGGACAGAATCTGAAATAAAAGCCAAGTCTTTGGGATACTCATTCTTACTTCAACTCATTTCTTTTTGTTCTTTTTGTTCTGACTACAATCTTAACAACTAACAAGACAGTGAATGACATGGTAGTCCCTATGATTTAAATCAAAATTGAATGTTTGGTAACAGTATAAGAAACAAAAATATTTATATGGTGTTAAAATTGTGCTATAAAAGCCAAATGCATTGTCATCTTATGCCCTTTGATTTAGCAATATATTCTTCTTTTAAAATTTGTATTGTAAAGGTGATGCACAAAGGGATTACAGTTCCATAAGGCAGGTAATGAGTACATTTCCTTTTGAAGAGTGTCACCCCCCTCCCTCATTCTCTCCCAGTTTTTCCCCTCCTGACTCCCCTTCCCCAAGTTGTATACCTCATTTCCAACAGTGTCTAGTGACTATTATTATTAAATTGTTTCACCCTTTACCTCCCCATATCTGTGCTTCTCTCTCCCCTCCCTAAATCAGGTAAACTTATATACAAATCAAAAGGCACAGAAATCAAAAGTAGTGACAAAATGGAATAAACAAAAGCAAAAAGGAAAGGAAATGGGGGGGTAAGAACTGCAAGTACAACATAAATAAGCATCATTTTATATGATCATATGCACATACCTTCTGAGTCCCTGTAATCCTTTCCTAAGAATATTCTCCTTCATTCTCACTGTTGTGAATGTAGCAATGTATTCTTGCTTGAGCAACAACAGGAAGTATGAGAAATGACAGCTGGAGTTCCTCAGAAGTAAAAAAAAAAAAATCTTTTGTGCACCAAAGGACATCGAAAAGACTGGCTGTTCAATGGGAAAAAAGAATATTTACAAATCATCTATCCAATCACTTGTTTAAAATCTAAAGCATAAAAAGGAAGTCCTAAGGAAAAGGCCTGCCACAACATAGATCAGCCTTGACAACATTCTGTTGTAAGGACTAAGCAAGAATTGTTTAAAAATACAAACATCAGCCAGGTGCCAGTGACTCATGCCTGTAATACTAGCTTCTTGGGAGGCTGAGATCTGAGGAATGTGGTTCAAAGCCAATTGGGACAGAAAAGTCCCCATGAGACTCTTTATCTCCAATGAACTACTCAAAAAAGCCAGAAGTGTGCCATGGCTCAAGTGGTAGAGCCCTAGCCTTGAGCACAAAGAAGCCCAGGACAGCACTATGTCCTGAGTTCAAGCCCCAGGACTGGCAAAAATTAGTGTGTGTGCACGTGTGTGTGTGTGTGTGTGTATACATGTATGTTTATATTTATATAAATTATCAGCAGGAAGAGAAAATACTGAAACAGAAGATGTAAATAAACTTGTGTCTTGTTAAAGCCATTGTATTTTCAGTGTCAGTGCTACAGTTGCTTGGCATACATCTTCACACAGCCTATATGTGTCACTCTGCCTTTCCCAGCCTCATTTTTGCACCTCCCACCATGTCCTTCCTGACTTATAGCAACACACTGGTCTACTGGAGCTTTAAGAAGCTGATGTTCATCATCAGCCTACAGCTCTTTCAATTGCCCATACAGTCAGCCAGGATTCAAGGCTTCTTGCTACCTCAAAGCTCCCATTTAGCACTGCTTTCCTGTGGGCCAGTAGAGACAAAGGAAGAGGGAAAAAAAAAAACTGCAAGTATCTTGAAGGTCTTTTTACTTGTGGGTGTGGGAGAGGCGGGCAGTAACGTCCATCCTGCGATTGAACTCAGGGACCAGGTACTGTCCTTGAGTATTTTAGCTGAAGGCTAGCACTCTACAACTTCAGCCACAGTTCCACTTGTGGCTTTTTGGTGGTTAGAGATAAGAGTCTCATGGACTTTCTTGTCCCAGTTGGCTTCGAATGTGATTCTCATTTCCAGTGGAGTATTGAATAGCTAGGGTTACTGGTCTGGGCCATTAAAGCCTGGCTGTCTTTTTTACTTTTGTATCTGAGGCAGGAAACCATGACAACCTAGAAAACAACTGATGCACAACTATGCAAACAGCTGCAGTAAGTAGCAAGGGCTACCAA
The DNA here is from genome assembly GCF_023159225.1 of Perognathus longimembris pacificus. Classification (NCBI taxonomy): domain Eukaryota; kingdom Metazoa; phylum Chordata; class Mammalia; order Rodentia; family Heteromyidae; genus Perognathus; species Perognathus longimembris. The sequence goes on along the minus strand of NC_063174.1, from coordinate 47,150,388 downwards.
ATACGGAATCAGCCATTCTTCCCATTCTTTCCAGACATGAGAACCCCAATATTGTCCAGTGTCCAAGGGGAATAATTGGTGAGAACAAATTGCAAGGTCCTTTGGAAGTGTCTGCTTTGGGAGAAGTTTGGAACTAAACAAAGACTAATAGGAATTTCTGAGAATTTTTTTTCATTTTCAAATAAATGAGAACCCCTCACAGATCTGTTTCCTCCTCGTATTCTTTTCTCCCCTGCTTTCCACATTTTTTGTTGTTGTTGAAAAAAGTACACAGACTAGAAAGTAAAGAAGAGGCCACACTGGGGGTGGGGGGGAAGGGGGAGGAAAAGAGAAAAAGCAGTAGAAAAACCTCTGTGGAGCAGATCAGAGTGGCCAGGCAAGGGTCCCTCTCTTCCAGAAGTATAAACCATGCTTATTAACCTCTGCTCTTCTCACTGGAGGTATTCAGTGGTGATAATGAGAGGGTTGAGTGAGGGCTTTGGTTCCATTTGTACCACAAATGGAAAGTATTATCATCTGGTTAGCCTCTTGTTTCAGGAGGGGTCCTCATTAACAACTGGAAGCTGTACCTTGCCCCAGCCCTAAGACAATAAAAAGTGTGGAGATGAACCATAAATTACTTCTAATTGTACTCCTCCATTACATCAACACCAAAGGCTGCTCCAAATTAATGGGCAGCAAATTTAAAGCAGATATAAGGATATAACTTCCTTTGTAATCCTTAATTATCCTCTAGAAAATGCTATCAGGGGGCATTATCTCAGAAGCCCTAGATGCATCTCATAAATAAGAACTGCAGCCCCAGAGCATCATAAAAGAAACAGGTATGACCCCTCCCAGAGTTTGCAACTCATTCTAATTGCTCACCAACTGTGATCAAAAAGAGCATCCCTTGTAGAGGCATACTGTGAGTCGGCTTCTTAGTTAATAAAAATGGACTATCACTGTTGCTTTACAGCCGGAGTAAAGCTCTAGCAAGGCCCTTCATTGCCTCTCTGTGGTCTTGTCAATGATGTGACTGAGACAGTAGTGGCTCTTTATGTATGTAGTCTGGAACAATATTGAGACCAACCATAAACTCTAGCCGCCAATAAAGGATAGGGAATCTTAGTGGAGGAGTCCATAGCCTTCTGTTCAATGACAGCTTAGCATATCATTGAGCTCCATATGAGGGTCTAACCCAGACCAAAGTTGAGAGAGTGGAGCACACTCTTGGGAGGATACAGCTTGCTGGAGAGTCAGTCATCCCTGCCAATTAACAACAGCAGCACAGAGTTTATTTTTTCCTCCACTAGCTCAATAGCTTAAAAGGGACCTTAGAAATGACTTTAGCAAACTTGTCACTGGGTTCTTTTACAACACAAGATGTTGCATATCTCAACCTCCTTCCTTTCTTAGTCTCTGGACATTGTTGCTTGGAAGATATAATTATCCTCAAACTATGCAAGACCTAAAGCCAGCTGGAATAAAAAATAACTCTCCAAATTTTTCCAAAAAAATAAAATAAAATAAAACTAATTATATCACAGAAGTAAAAACATGGTAATTAAAATGACCATTATGTAGCAGGCTTGCTATAATTATTGTTATCCACTTTGGCAACTGGGAGTTTGAAGGTTTGAATTTTATTTTCCAAGCCATAAGTGTGAGAAAAGCAATTTATTTATTTTACTCTTGATAACTGGGAATTAATTTTCACCTACATCTTCAGACTTCAGTGGAGGATAATATAGATTTTCTTTATACTTATTATTAACTTTTAAGGGATAGTTTTCCTCTGAATCCTTAGTCTCACTGACAATACTCTTTTGGCCTTGTCTCAACCACAGAACTTAATGCAAATGTTCTCCTAGTTACTCAATTCCCTGAATGTGTCATTTTTGTTTTCAATCTAGTGCAGAAGAAAGTTAACTTTCTCTTAAATGCTAACCCATTGACATCAGCCAATTTGGATAATATGAGGCAAAAATAATTTACTGAATTTGTATCTAAACTTAGATTTCATTTAGCCACCGATCTGTAAAATAGTGTTGTACACATAGGACCAAATACATGAAAAACAAAAAGGTTTATGACAGAATGATAAAGACAAAGGCCTATTTTTATTAAACTTTTTTCTTTATTGTCAAAGTGTGGTACAGAGGAGTTACAGATTCATATGTAAGGCAGTGAGTACATTTCTTTTCAACTTGTTACCTCCTCCCTCGTTTTTCCTCCCCTCCCCCTCCCCCTTTACCTCTCCCCTCAAGGGTTGTGCAGTTGATTTACACCAAATGGTTTTATAAGTATTGCTTTTGGAATGGTCTGTCTTTTTGTCCTTTGTCTCTCAATTTTGATATTCCCTTTCCCTTCCCAAGCTCTAATGCCCATAGAAACATGAAGAAAGGACTTTTATAAGGTAGAAATATAAAGACCAAGGAAAGATAGTAAAGATGCCATTTTCTAAGATGCTATAAAAAGATAAGTGCCATTCTAGCATCTATTATTCATTAGTTATGGTGTTAGACATTATATTCATAAAGCATACACCTAAGGGGTATTATTCTCGATACGTTCAACCTGAAGAAGCATAGAAAGGTTAGAGTAACTTGCCTGTATTTATTCAGTGATAGAAATGGAATCCATACCAGGTTTATTGATTCCAAAATAATCATCATGTTTTGATTACTGGTAGCATCCTAAATGTCTTTCTCCATTTCTTTGCTTTTATCTTATCTGGATCTTTTTTCTTAAAATGAGTTTCTCAGAGACAATATGTACTTTGATCTCATCATTTTATTCATTCTGAGATTCTTTGAGCTGGTGCATTGAAATATGCATGTCAAGTAATTATTCACAGTGTCTGGATTCATACCTACCATCTTTGTGACAATTTTCTATTTGTTCTCTCATTCCTTTTCCTCTTTTCTATCTTAGCAGATTTTAACTGAGCATTTTTTATGTAATTCTGCTATATCTTCTCTTAGCATATCATTTACACTTTATTTTTAATTTTTAGCAATTACTATATAGTTTGTATTATGGATTTTAAAAGCTACATCAACCTTCAAACAACACTGTGCTACTTCACATGCAGTAAAAGTAACTTCTCTGAGTGTATTTTTAATTCATCCTTCTCATTGCAACTGCTGTCTCATTTTCTACATCAATATAAAGTTACTCTAATTGTTTCATATAATTATCATTTAGATTAATTTAGAATGAGAATAGTATAAAATGTTTAACTTTTATTTTTGCACTAACAAGCTTCCTTTTGAAGAATATCAGAATATGCAACCCCAAACTATGCCAGTTGGCATTTGGTATATTTAAGTCTTCTTGGGTCAGTGGGAGGTCTTTTCAGAAATTTGTTAAATTCATTTCAGATATCCAAATTGCATCTGCAATTAATAGGAATATGTTCTCCCCAATTCCCACCTGCTTTTGCCACAAATGCTATTCTGTTAAATGTTATAAGGGGTGAGAGGAAGATTCTGCTTACAAAAGAGTTAGGGGAACCTTAACATTTCATATAAAAAAAAATCATAATATAGGATTGTTGTAATAATAGGTCAGGAACAAATAAGCATTAAAAAAGCACTGCTTATGGCAGTCTTCCTGAATGTTTCCTAGACTTATACAACTGTGGAATCATTTTATTCCCTTATTATGATCTAGTAAGCTCTATGATAGAATGCCCAAAGATGCCCACAATTTATTACTATGCTGCCTTACTAGTCCGAGGTGCCTTGAAATTGTGATTAAGGTTTTCGAGATGTAGAGATTATATTTAATTAACTGATGATGATCAACATAATCACAACAGGAAGATCAAAATCAGGATGAATACAATGTTATAAAGGAAACAGAGGTTTGAATGGGTTACATGGAAAAAAGAGACCACAAGCCAAAGAATAAAAGTGGTTTCTGAAAGCTGAAAAAAGAAAAAAAATCTCCAATGAAACAGTTATGGTTCTTTAACTTTATTTAGTAAACTAATTTGAGATTTTTGACTTCTAAAACTGGAAGATAATCCACTAGTGTTGCTTAGATTACTAAATGTATGTTGGTTTGTTCCTGCAGCAATTAGAACCTGATACAACATCCAATGATATAGTTTTTGATGAAGCATTCTCTGGGAGATGTGTTATAAACAAGACATGATGTGAGGAATACAATGAGAAATATACTTTGTCTATTCTCTGAATAATCTTATAAGTTAACAGAGTAGGCAGGCAATAATGTAAAGAGCCAATAGCACAGCATAAAAAAACATAAATAAATCTACTTCGTAAAATTAAGAGGGATCACCAAAAGAAAAGGATATTGCTTTTTACCAGGTGTATTTGAAGAATTTAACAAATAATTAATCAAACATTTCATGTGTGATAGGCATAGTGCCAGATAGAGTAGCTATGGAGATGAACAAGAAATAGTTCATGCCCTTCCTTTGTTGAATAAACTCTTTAGCCCAAGAGTCAAATCAACTAAAGCAAAACTGGTTACAAACCATCTTTGAAATGAAAATAGTTTTAATAGTCCCTTAGCAAATTTGTATATATATATATATGTACATATATATGCATATATATGATTTGTTTAGCTAAAAGTATGTAAATGGTTAAATGAAGAAAATACCATAAAAAACATACATTTCTCCAGCCTAAACATTAATTTCTATGCACAGGAACAATACAGATATAGAAGTAGCACTGTGACATCCCATCCCATTCATAAATGCTTCATACCTATGTGCTGTCACACTTCTTTCTCAAAAAATGTCTAGGAACAAAAATATTTATGCTTACCTTAGAAATCTAGAGTATAGTACTGTATGAGTAGCACTCCAAACCTACCTCCTCCTTTACATACAAAATCTATTCTGTAAACGGCCAGAAGCGGCGCTGTGGCTCAAGTGGCGGAGTGCTAGCCTTGAGCGGGAAGAAGCCAGGGACAGTGCTCAGGCCCGGAGTCCAAGGCCCAGGACTGGCCAAAAAAAAAAAAAAAAAAAAATCTATTCTGTAGGCAACTGTGAGCCATCAAGATATGCGAGTGGTACATGATCAAGGCTGTGAACTATATCATCATCTTCCTAACTTTCCCTGAATCATTGGAGATGCCAAACAGAGATTGGAAGTTATAGTTCAATCCCTTTTACTCACAGAATTTCATTCCTCTTCAACGTATAGCTATTTACAGTGATTCAAGCTCAAGTGTTTTCTCCTTTACTTTTTGCTGGGAGCCAAAAGCATTCAGTATCAACTATACTTCAAAATTTGTATTTTAATCTTTTCCTGGGCTACCACCATGAAATCTGATGCTCTCCCACCGTGGTATGCTTCAAGGATCTCTCCCAGTTGGCCACACAAACACAAAGAGAAACAACCGACACTGTATATACACTCTGTTGCTAAGATACAATGTTCAGGGGGCTAGAAGTATTAAAATAATCTTTGTGTTGACAATATTTTCCATTCCTGGTGGATTTCTTGGGACATCACCCCATCTTAAGTCAAAGAATAGTAGTGTAGATAGTACATAATTGCTGGGCAAGAAACAGGTCATGAAGCATTGGGGATACACAGTTTAGGCACAAACTCTTGGAAACTCTAGGAAAATAATTCAGAGGATTAAAGGAAACAATGCAATGAAGCTACACACCTTGATACACGAATTTGCCTCAGTTCCTGGCAGTCAATGTATCTTTGTCTTCTCTTAGCTTGGAAATTCTAAAACAAACACCAGGGCCCTAAAACAAAATACAAGTGAAGCACCCGAGTCTATAGATATTTTAAATAAATGTAATTCATTTTTCCCTGAATTTTAAGTACTTATGAAACTTTGTTTCAACCTATATCAAAGAATAAAAGTCATTATTTAAGTGATTACTTAAATCATAAACTTTGAGAAATGGTTATCAGAGGCAGATAATGACCTAGCCTCTCAGCTAATGGAGGTTAACACTCTAATAAACCATTTGTTAACTACAGCAATTGACTGATTGCTAGAGAATTATAGCTATTATAACTCTGTTTTATGAGTGATCGTGGGAGAAAGACACAGTTGGATGGGGACATACAGCACAAGCACACCCAAAGGTGAGAACAGAAAAACTAATCGCCATCTCTCTTAGAAAGGAACCCTTTGCAGTGAGTGCACAGGGAAGAGAGCCGCCATGATAGATGTCAATGGTGGTTAAGATTAGTGGAAATAGATAAGTAAAATTCCCCAAACTGAGAATATCCTATCCTATCCTCAAGTACATCCTTAGTAAAAGTGTGCCTTAAATATACACTGATGAAAGTTGGAGCCATGCAAACACTGAGCACCAAGAGAACTCTTGTCTTCAAGAGGAACTATGTCTCCAAATGCATTTAAAATGCTTCTCAAACACTGTGTATTTTGAGGCTGAAAATTGGAATTGTTTCTCTCATAATTAGTGAGATTTTTTTTTAAAAGCAAGAGAGTAGGCTTTCTCTTTCACAACTGGAAACCCAAGAACATGCAGTTTCAGTTTTGGATTATATTTAATGGTTGTGAAGAACAAATAGTCAAAATAAATAGCTTAAGGAAGATGGATTTCATTTTCACGCATCTAGAGATGTCCCAGATATTGTGTGATGGCAACCACAAGACATAATCAGAGACCTAGGTTCAGCTGGGGTACCATCCCAACCACTCTAGGATGTTAAGTTTTTCTCTAGTTATGGTGGCTAAGAGAGTTTCTTCCACAAAACTGGTAATCTAGGCAACAGGATGAGACAGAAAGGAAGGCATGCCTGCTCTCTACACACTAAATGAAGTAACCTTACTCAAAGAGAAGTCTGGCCTTTGCTCTGTTACTTGAAGGTGACCTTGTGGTTCCTGGAATCCTTTGCATATTAGGATTGCCTTCTTTGTCTGGAATTGCTAGCCACTGGACAGTCTAAACAACTAAACAGCACTATTCATGGTGGATAGCATCAATTCTTACTTGTTCCAGAGGAACTAAAGACTGTAAGTATCCATCCAAAGACCAAATGGGGATGGAGACTACAAGTAAACCACTTAGGCAATATGTTACAGAGCCCTAATGAAAACTCTGGACACCAGGACTGAGATGAGCATCTCTAGTTACCAATGCTCAATATGTATTGTCATATGCTATGCCCAAGAGGAATTAATGCAGTTCATCACTTAATAGGCAGAGAAAAACCAGAACCTCTTCACTTGGACCTTTCATTGACTCTGTCTTAGGATGATTTTAATATGTGTCCTCCAATAGGACATCATTTTTTATCCTGTGAGTACTTCTGGTGAACTATCACCCCTCAGTGTGGTTTGGGAACACTCTAAACTTGAATTCATGCTAGATATCTGGAAAGCTTTGTGTAGCCACTACTTCCTCTACCCTGCATAGTGTGCTGGAATCCTTACACTCTATCCACCACGGGGTCAGAATGTAGTCAGATGGATGTACCTTTCTGCAAAGGAGACTAGAAAGCATACATATTTTGACCAGGTATGTTTCTACTATTAATAAATCAAAGGGTCTGTTTCTTACAAATAGCAAGTCCACACATTATATACATTTACCTTCTATAAAAACACTCTGAAAAGAATATCCAGACCTAAACAAACTATTCCATTTTCTGTACTAGATGATGAATAAAATTGGAAATCTTTTATGTTTTAAGAAACCAAGAACTGTTATAGAAATCTCAAATATTTACTATCACTTTTGCCACACATTTTATCATGTTGCTTTTAAACATGATAACTTAGCCTTTGACAATTATTCAAATGTGTTATTCTTGATATTTGACAAAACAATGAAGCAATATGGGAGCAGCTGCACACACATCTGGTAAATCCTATCAGGGAGGTTATTATTTCATCTATTAAGGAAGGAAACTAGCTTAGGTACACCCAGGGCTAGCCCTCCAGGGCTTGAGAGATCTGGGGTCTCATGTTATTTTCCAATGACAAGCTTCCACACAGGCTCCAAGCCACTGCTTCACTGAAAGTCGAGATTGATACACTCCTGACTAGTTCACGGCCTAGCAGTCCAGGCTGATAGCACTGGAAATTCCCTTCACTTGCCAAGAGCATCTGACTCCCAGATGAACTGTGTCAATAAACTCTTACAAGGCTACATTTGCCCTTTCTGTCTCCTTTCAGTCACCTATTTTATTTCTGCCTTGTAAATTTGAAAGAGTTGGTTGTTCTGTGCGAACAGTTTCTTTACAGTCCAATAGTGGTATTTCCAAAAAGTCTGCTGTGACTTCTGTCTGTTTCTGTCCTTCTACAGGGTCGCCTCAATTGATGCACAGTGATTTGGCCTTAAATCTGCCCCTGGGTCTCTTAACCAACCTGTTGCAAAGATATTTCTAACACTATGATTCTTTAAAGTGTTAGACAGCAATTTGAAGTGTGAATTGTTTTCATCCCACAAACTCATATGTATGATTATATATACATATATATTTACGTTATATAATAACTATTATATATATATATATATATACACTCTCATACATATGGGTTTTATATGGTTCCTATGGTATGGGAGAGGTTACAAACAGTAGATTCTTAGCCCTTTGATTCTACCTGAACAAAGTACATCCTCATCCCCCAATGGTTTTAGCCATTGGTCAGTAAACATCCATACTGCTTAAGCTTATCCCAGTCTACAGTTTTATCCATCTAGCAGCTCTCTACCAGACATACCCAAATCCTAAATGTGGGTAAGAATTATGTTCTTATGTTCATCGCAGCACAATTTGTCATAGCGAGAATCTGGAACCAACCCAGATGCCCCTCAGTAGACGAATGGATCAGGAAAATGTGGTACATATACACAATGGAATTTTATGCCTCTATCAGAAAGAATGACATTGTCCCATTTGTAAGGAAATGGAAGGACTTGGAAAAAATTATACTAAGTGAAGTGTGCCAGACCCAAAGAAACATGGACTCTATGGTCTCCCTTATTGGGAATAATTAGTACAGGTTTAGGCAAGTCATAACAGAGCATCACAAGGCCCAATAGCTATACCCTTATGAACACATAAGATAATGCTAAGTGAAATGAACTCCATGTTATGGAAATGATTGTTATATCACAGTTGTAACTACTTTCAATGTCCTATGTGTATCTGTAGCTTCTATTATTGATGATGTTCTTATATCACCTTCCTGTGGTTGTACCTACACTATCGCTGTAATCTTATCTGAGTATATTGGACACCGTGTATACTGGTATTGGAAGTAGGAAATTGAAAGGGAATACCAAATTTGAGAGACACAGGGTAAAAAAAGACAAACAACTACAAAAGCAATACTTGCAAAACTGTTTGGTGTAAGTGAACTGAACACCACGGGGCTGGGGGGGGGGGGCGGGCGGAAGGGAAAGGGGGAGGAGGAGGGGGGTATGAGGGACAGGGTAACAAACAGTACAAGAAATGTATCCATTGCCTAACGTATGAAACTGTAACCTCTCTGTACATCAGTTTGATAATAAAAATTTGAAGAAAAAAAAAGAATTATGTTCTTGATTTGGTCTTTAACCAAGACTTTAGGAAGTCTTGAAGGGTGTACAAGTCTATACACTCTGTGTCTTTGCTTCTCCAGAAGACTGAACAATGGGAGCTCCAGGACTTTGCAGTCTCCCAAGTTCCACCAGACATAGGACAAAGGTCCTCTCTCTTCAGCTCTACCAAACCTATCTAAAGGCTCTGTTTTCTTCCTGATCTCCCTTGCCTCCCCTAGGAAGGAGTTCAGAAAAGACAGGTTGAAAAGTCCCTTCTCAAAAATCCATCTGTGTCTAGACCTACCTCGGTTCCACTTGATCTTGGGAACTTCTTTTAGTCTTAGGCTTCAAAATGTCAGACAGCAATGAGGCCATATTTCCCTGCTCCCGCTCAATGGCTTCAGAGTAACTGGCTTCATGACTCTTACAGTAGGAAAGACTTGACTGGGGGGAATGAGAGAAGAGGTAACAAACAGTACAATAAATGTACCCAAGGCCTAACATATGAAACTGTAACCTCTCTGTGCATCACTTTGACAATAAATAAAATTAAAAAAAAAAAAAGAAAGGGCTATGGAAAAGTTGAAGTCTTCAAAAAAAAAAAAAAAGACTATTCATTGTTATAGTTGTTGTTTTCCCTAACAACCATGTTCTGGATTGCTCAAAGGTTCTCAAAGAATAGCTCTTAAAAATCTATTGGATTTCTGACACAAGCTTGTTTGACCAAGAGTGAAAGCTTGGCTTCTAATATCAGAATGCTTGGAACACATGAGCTATGTAACTCAGGCAACTGTTAAGGTCTCTGTATCTCACTTAACATATCTAAGAATGGGGATGATATTTGTATTTGCCTCAATTTAAGGCTTTTGTAATGATTAGATGGGATAATGTGTGTAGCATGCTAAGAATAGATTCTGGTATATAATAAGAATTCTAAACATAGTCACTACCTTTTATTTTTGTATCTTTTGCTTGAAACTCAAATTCTACAAACAGTGGGCCAACAGAAACAAAACTAACAAAGATGCATCAATATTAATAGCAACTACACCAACTCAAATTCAAAGAGAATAAATATTTCTTCTTTCAATTTATTTAGTAATTCATATTTTTAATGAATTGAGTTTCTAAGTGTGTGTGTATGTGTGTGTGTGTGTGTGTTGCTACTATTGCTTCAAATCAAGGCCTGGGCACTGTCCCTGAGCTTCTTTGCTCGAAGCTGGTACTCTACCACTGAGCTACAGCTCCATTTCCAGTGTTTTGGTGGTTAATTTGAGATAAGAGTCTCATAAACTTTCCTGCCCAGGATGGCTTTGAACCACAATCCTCAGATCTCAGCATCCTGGGTAGCTAAGATTACAGGTGTGAGCCACTGGACCCCAGCTGGATCTCTTATTTTTATCTTCAAATTAAAGACTGCATGAAAACATACAAAAAGAAACATTTTCTAAAATAGTTATTTGGTACATTTAACAACACAATAAAATTGTGTGGAAGCTCATTTACATACACTGTGCTGAGGCTGACCATAACACTTGTGTATGGCTTATGTTTTTGGATTTGTGTGAAAATAATCACACTGAGAAATTGGCTGAAAAATTGGAAAGAGGTTTAAAATGCAAATTCTTTTTCATCAGGAGAATTTGACCTGCATTACCATATACTGGCTAAGCTCATGATTGAGTGAATTGTGTATTGAAAGAAAATTGTACCCTCATTCACATAAGGGAAATTTAATTCTTCAAGGAAGCCAGTGTCCCATTTAGGAACTTAGGTAATTTATGAAATATTAGCTATTCCATCTAGTTTTCTGAGAACGCTGGCATCACCTATAAATATATGCCTTATAAACTATCTTATGACTAGTGATTCATTCATTTCTTAATTAACAGAGGGCACCAACTAGGCATTTATATTCACTATGAGGTCTTTCCACAGGCAAAGAGTATCTTTATTTATGAGACCCAAAAACAAGTGCTAGCACTGGAAGTCTTTGCATTTCTCCAAAGAAATATTCAAGAATAAATAAAAAGTAAGTTATACACAATATTATATATTTATACATTATATATACAGAAGTTTATGTGTAAAAAGCAAATTATATACAGGTAAAGTATATTCTGTGTGTTTGTGTTATAAAATCTGTATCCTTTAATTCCTCCAACCATATGCTTCATTTATCTTTACCTTATGAAACACCTAATAGTCTATTAAAATCAATTATTCCATTAAAATCAGAAAACAGGCTGGGCATTGGTGAATCGTGCCTGTAATTCTAGTTAATCATGAAGCTAATATAAGAGGACCACAGTTCAAAGCCAACCGAGGCAAAAATAACACAAAACTGGAAACACCATCACTAAACCAGAAAAATGATGGATTAGAGGACTGGTTCAAGTGGTAGAATGCCAGCCATGAGCAAGCAAGCCAAACAAGAGCACAAAACTAGCAAAGAAAGGATGAAAGAAAAAAAGATAGGGAGACAGAGATAAAGAAAGGAAGGAAGGAAGGAAGGATGAAGGGAGAAAGGGAGGGAGAGAGACGGAGAGGGAAAGAAAGAAAGAAATAGAGAAAAATGATAACAGTAAATTTTCCATATGATATGAGTCATATGGGTATCTAAACACATCACTTCTCTTAAGCTTAATATTAGTGATATTTGATATCATGAACTATCATTGATGTTTATTCAGATAAATAAAATAAAGACACTTTTAAATTGGAGAAAGCCACTTTGATTGATGAGGCATCATCTCATATAACTTTTTCATTGAGCTTCACAGGAAACTTGGGTTAAGTTACACCCTGCTGTAAACTTAAAGCCCTTGTTATGTTTAGGTATGACATATTCCCCAGAAGACCCATTTATTTAAGACTTGCTCTCCAACTTGCGGCATTATAGATGATGGTATCATGAGGACATTAACTTCATCAATAGAAAACTCCATTGAGAGAAGACGGCGGAGGAGTGGCTGAGCCCTTGCAGCGCTCCCTCCGATATCATAGCTTTCTCACCTCATAGAAACTCTTTCTCCGAGAAAGACAGCCAAAGTAATTTCTAACAGTACAGGGATTCTGAACAGGAAGGAAAAATCGACTTTGCTGGTCTGAAAACACATAATTCAGCTCCGAGCGGCGTCCCGCCGCCGCGCCGCGCCAGCGCCGGCTCCGGCACAGTGCCGGGCACAGCCCCCCCCCCCCGCCCCCGCACTCCGCACAGCTAAAGTGTTAAATACTCCAGACGGCAGCCGAGCACGGAGGACCTCACATCGCAGAGACAGCGTGAGTACCCTCAAAATTTATCATCACTTGTGCCCACAGTCCAGCTTCTGGAAGGCATCCCTGTCCCCACCGCCAGAGCAAAGCGCCATCTTTGACACTGGCATAGGGTCAGACCAGACTGGAACTGAAGCGGGCCTGGGGAAAGTGAGGTCAAAAAAGCCATCTTTGAAAAGGGCAGGAGGGGCGGAATCAGTGAGAACCAGCCCAGCCCAGAAGAACGCCCCCTGCCCCCCTGCCCTGGCGGGAGGCGAGTCCGGGGCTTAGCCAGAGATGCCCCGCCCTGCCCGCCGGAACTTCTAAACTTAAAGCAAAAGCTGCGAGCAGCTACCAGGGGCACGGAAACAACAGACGGAGGAACAAACAGTTCCAGGGACAGCTAAACGGTCCCATCACAGAGGAAGCTAATTCCCAGCCCAAAACGGAGCTGTATTCCATAGCTACCTATGCCACAGAGGCCGCCTCCCTCAGGCAAGCAACGCTCAGCGGAGCAAAACAGCCCAGAGGCGCCCCACCCTGCTGTGGTCACAGCGTAGTCAAGACCAGGCATCAAAGGCAGCGGCCCCACAGCAGACAGAGGAGCCACAGTTCCTGAGACTGCTCACGTCCCCATCGACAGAGGACGCCCAAGGCCTGCCTGCAAGCTGTGGGAATCTCAGAGACCCACGATTGCACCAACAGGGGAGAAGGTCAGAACAGAACCACCCCTTGCCAACTGAAATCAAGTCAAACCAGCCAATCAGGAAAATAGACTGCAGTCCATTGCAGGGAAATCAGAGACTGGTTTCTTTTTCTTTTCAAACATTTTTTTTTATATAAACTTTTCTTTTAAATTTTCTTTTTAATTTTTTCACACCTGAAACATCATTGGCTGGTTATTTTTTTATTTTTTTTTTTTGGTTTGTTTGTTTTTTGTTTGTTTTCCATTTTTATTGGTTTGTTTTATCAAGTGTTTTTTGTGTTTGTTTATTTGTTTGGGTTGTTCTTTTTCTGTTATTTTCCTTTTTATCTACTTATGCTTCCTTTTTAAATAATTTTTCTCTGTTTTGTGTTTCTGTCTTCCAGTATTTTTACTTCATTTCTCTCGATGCGTCCTCTTCCTTTAAAAATTACTTTCCTATAAATAACACCTACACCCTTTTCTGCTAACTCTCCAGTGTCTGTCATTTTATCAATGTTCTTTCTACTGATTCTACTCTTCTCCACATTTCCACGTCACTGAAACTAAACCAAAATCACCCCCCCCAATACACTTTACTCTATTCTCTTTACTACCTCCAACTTACCCGCCTGACTTACTGCCTGGACCTCCAGGTTCCATTGACTCCTGGTTATTGGATAGAGGGTATCCCAGCTTAATACGAGTGAATCAAAGGGGTTCATAGAGAAAACCAGTCCTAAAAGAACTTAATATAAAAACAAGAATTGCATATAGGGTTGTAACAGTAAATAAGTAACTACTGAATACAGGGCCCAGGATCGGATGTTATATTGAAATTGTATTCTTTAGGAACACCAAATCTAACTTTATAGACAGGTATACAAGGTATCTGTATATAATTGTGAAATTGTAAGATTTACACAACAGTGCTTGGTAAGGGCTGCTTTGGGTCTTAAACAGTGCTCACAGGTGCTGGTAGACTGGCATTCCCAATTCAAATGGGCAGAAGAAACACAAGAAAGATGGCAAATAATGAAGTCTTATCCCCCACTCAAAACAAGCAGGAAGCAGAGCAGTCAATCAAAAACATAGAAGAAAACCCCCAAAATGCTCTACAAAGTTTACTGATAAACATGATAAATGAAAAGTTTGAATCTCTTCAGTCAATTATGTTAGAGCGTGAGGAGGCAAAGCAAAAATTAATGGAGAATTTCATGGCATCCACAAATAGAAAGATAAGTGAGCTTCAAGAGTCAAATGAAAAGATAGCTACCCAACTTAAAGATTTGAGAGACAACACTCAAAACCAAAGTAATGAAGTTAATGAAGTAAAGAAGTCCATACAGGACCTAAGAAATGACATGGAAATCATCAGGAAAGACCAGTCAGAAGGGAAAGAGATTCGAAATCAAGTTGCTAGCCTACAGTCCCGACTAACTGAAGCAGAGGATCGAATCTCAGGAGCTGAAGATTCCTTAGACTCTATGGAGAAAGATAAAAAATCAATACAAATCCAGTCCAAGCAACAAAACAGATCGCTACAGGAGATTCAAGACACAATCAGGAAGCCCAATTTAAGGATAATAGGTATTGAGGAAAACTTGGAGAAAGAGGTTAATGGGATAGGCAACCTATTTAACAGAATACTAGCTGAGAACTTCCCAAACATCCAGAAGGAAAGGCCTATACAGGTACAAGAAGCATTTAGAACCCCAAATCGACCTGACCAGAATAGGACTTCCCACCGACACATTGTGATCAAAACAGCTTCAGCAGAGTGCAAGGAAAAAATACTCAAAGCTGTTAGGGCAAAGAAAACAATCACATATAAAGGAAAAGCAATCAGAATTACCCCAGACTTCTCAGCAGAGACCATGAAAGCAAGGAGAGCTTGGAATGAAGTATACCAAACTCTAAATAAAAATAACTACCAACCAAGAATTCTGTACCCCGCCAAACTCTCCTTCATAGCCGAAGGTCAAATAAAAGTCTTCCACAATAAGGAAAAACTGAATCAATATATCTCCACCAAACCAGCTTTACACAAAATCCTTAAAGATGTACTCTACAGGGAAAATAATCAAGATCCCAACACAGACAGAGAAATGAACCCTAATTAGTAAACACTAGATCAAGAAATGGGAAGACACACCTTTAAACAAGATAGTGATAATGAAAAGAACAAACGATCACCTCTCAATCCTAACTGTCAACATTAATGGACTTAATTCCCCAATCAAACGACATAGGCTCATAACTTGGATCAAAAATCAAGATCCATCTTTCTGCTGCCTCCAAGAGACACATCTATCCAGCAAAAGTAAACATCTCCTAAAAGTGAAAGGCTGGAAACAAATCTATCAAGCAAATGGCCCCCATAAGCAGGCTGGAGTTGCAATCCTAGTATCAGACAAAATTGACTTCAAATTAAAAAAGGTAAGAAGAGACAAAGAAGGTTACTACATACTAGTAAAAGGATCTCTCCAACAGGAAGAAATAACCATCCTAAATATCTACACACCAAATGCAGGAGCACCCAACTTCATCAAACAAACACTATTGGCTCTAAAAACATTCATAGACCCAAACACAATGATAGTGGGGGACTTTAACACTCCACTATCACCACTGGACAGATCAACACGCCAAAAACTGAACAAAGAAACCACAGAACTAAACAATTGCATAGACCAACTAGACTTAATCGACATCTACAGAATATTCCACCCAGCAAGGACAGAATACACATTCTTTTCGGCAGCACACGGAACATTCTCCAAAATAGATCACATCTTAGGGCACAAAGAAAATCTGTACAAATTCAGAAGTATCAAAATCATTCCCTGCATTCTTTCAGACCACAATGGAATAAAATTAGAGCTCAACTCACTCAGCCACCACAGAAAATCCCACAATTCATGGAGACTAAAGAACACACTGCTGAACCATCAGTGGATCATTGAAGAAATTAAAACAGAAATTCAAATGTTTATGGACTTCAACCAAGTTGAGGACACAAAGTACCAGCTCCTTTGGGACACAGCAAAGGCAGTACTCAGAGGAAAATTTATATCTCTGAGTACATACATCAACAAACTGGAGAAACAGCAACTCAGTAATTTAAGAAAGCACCTTAATTTTCTGGAGAGAGAACAGCAAGCCAAACCCCAAGTCAATAGACGGAAGCAAATAATTAGAATCAAATCAGAATTAAATCAATTAGAGACTAAAAAAACCATCGAAAGAATCAACAAAACAAAGAGTTGGTTCTTTGAAAAAATCAACAAGATAGACAGACCCCTGGCAAACCTGACCAAAGAACGAAGGCAGCACACTCAAATAAACAAGATAAGAGATGAAACAGGTAGCATCACCACAGAAATAACCGAAATTCAGAAAATAATAAGGGACTATTTTGCAAACCTTTATGCCAACAAATTCGAGAACTTGGAAGAAATGGATGATTTCCTAGAAAAAATTGATACCCCCAAACTCAACTATGAAGACTTAAACCTTCTAAACAGACCCATATCCAGTATTGAAATAGAAACAGCAATAAATGATCTCCCATCCAAGAAAAGCCCAGGTCCAGACGGATTCACCGCAGAATTCTACAAGGCCTTCAAAACAGAACTCACTCCAATATTTCTCAAACTCTTCAATGAAATTGAAAGAGAACGTTCACTACCAGACTCATTTTATGAAGCCAGTATAACCCTCATCCCAAAACCAGGCAGAGACTCATCACGGAAAGAGGACTACAGACCAATCTCCCTAATGAACATAGATGCAAAAATTCTCAACAAAATTCTGGCCAATCGACTTCAACAGGTCATCAAAAAAATCATACACCACGATCAAACTGGATTCATCCCAGGGATGCAAAGCTGGTTTAATATACGCAAGTCAATTAATATAATCCACCACATCAACCGGAGCAAGGTAAAGAACCACATGGTTTTATCGCTGGATGCGGAAAAAGCGTTCGATAAAATCCAGCACCCATTTATGCTAAAAGCCCTGGAAAAACTGGGATTCCAGGGAACATTCCTGAACATAATCAAGGCAGTTTATGACAAACCAACAGCAAGCATAACTCTAAATGGTGAAAAACTAAAGCCATTCCCTTTAAAATCAGGAACAAGGCAGGGATGTCCACTCTCTCCCCTGCTCTTCAACATAGTACTAGAATTCCTAGCCAGAGCAATTAGGCAAGAAGAGAATATAAAGGGGATCCAAATAGGAAAAGATGAAGTTAAACTTTCTCTCTTCGCAGATGACATGATCCTATACCTAAAGAATCCCATAGACTCTACCCCCAAGCTACTAGAGCTGATCCAAAACTTTGGCAAAGTTGCAGGTTATAAAATAAACCTTCAAAAATCAACAGCCTTTCTCTATGCTAACAACCCAAAGACCGAGGCTGAAATCAGGAAAGCAACTCCTTTTGCAATAGCCCCCAAAAACATAAAATACCTAGGAATAAACTTAACCAAAAAAGTGAAAGACCTCTTTGAGGAGAACTTTAAAACCTTGAAAAACGAAATGAAGTCAGAACTAAGGAAATGGAAAAACCTCCCATGCTCCTGGATTGGGAGGATTAATATAATCAAAATGGCAATATTGCCAAAGGCTATCTACAAATTCAATGCAATACCCATTAATATCCCAACACCATTCTTTAATGAAATAGAGGAAGCAATCCAGAAATTCATATGGAACAATAAAAGACCTAGAATAGCAAAAACACTCCTAAGCAGAAAGAACAGTGCTGGAGGAATTACAATACCCAACTTCAAGCTGTATTATAAAGCTATAGTAATAAAAACAGCTTGGTATTGGCACCGGAACAGGCCTGAAGACCAATGGAACAGAATTGAAGACCCAGAATTAAACCCACAGAACTACGCCTACTTAATCTTTGATAAAGGAGCTAAAACAATAGTATGGAAGAAAGATAGCCTCTTTAACAAGTGGTGCTGGCAAAACTGGCTCAACACATGCAACAAACTAAAACTAGATCCTTATATATCACCCTGCACCAAAATAAACTCCAAATGGATTAAAGACCTTGAAATCAAAACAGGCACCCTGAAAACACTAAAGGAAGGAGTAGGAGAAACACTCGGGCTCCTTGGCACAGGACAGAACTTCCTTAACAAAGACCCTGAAAGGCTACAAATCAAAGAAAAGTTGGACAAATGGGACTGCATTAAACTGCAGAGCTTCTGCATGGCAAAGGACATAGCTCTCAAGATAAACAGAAAGCCCACAGACTGGGAGAAGATCTTTACCGGACATTCAACAGACAAAGGCCTCATCTCTAAAATATATGCAGAACTAAAAAAATTACCTTCTTCCAATACAAAACCGCAAAGAACCAATAGCCCCCTCAACAAGTGGGCTAAAGACTTACAAAGAAACTTCTCTGATGAGGAAATGAGAATTGCCAATAGACATATGAAAAAATGCTCTACATCACTGGCCATAAAGGAAATGCAAATCAAAACAACATTGAGATTCCATCTCACCCCAGCAAGAATGTCATATATCAAGAAAACTAATAATAACAATTGTTGGAGGGGATGTGGCCAAAAGGGAACCCTACTTCATTGTTGGTGGGAATGTAAACTGGTTCAGCCACTCTGGCAAGCAGTATGGAGATTCCTCAGAAGGCTCAATATAGAACTCCCCTATGACCCAGCAGCCCCACTGTTGGGTATCTATCCAAAAGCCCACAAACAAAATCACAGTAAGGCCACCAGCACAACAATGTTCATCGCAGCACAATTTGTCATAGCGAGAATCTGGAACCAACCCAGATGCCCCTCCATAGATGAATGGATCAGGAAAATGTGGTACATATACACAATGGAATTTTATGCCTCTATCAGAAAGAATGACATTGTTCCATTTGTAAGGAAATGGAAGGACTTGGAAAAAGTTATACTAAGTGAAGTGAGCCAGACCCAAAGAAACATGGACTCTATGGCCTCCCTTATTGGGAATAATTAGTACAGGTTTAGGCAAGCCATAGCAGAGGTTCACAAGGCCCAATAGCTATACCCTTAGGAACACATAAGATGATGCTAAGTGAAATGAACTCCATGTTATGGAAACAATTGATATATCACAGTTGTAACTACTTTCAACGTCCTAGGTGTATGTGTAGTTTCTATTATTGATGATGCTCTTGTATCACCTTCCTATGGTTGTACCTACACTATCTCTGTAATCTTATCTGAGTATATTGGAAACCGTGTTTACTGGCATTGGAAGTAGGAAATTGAAAGGGAATACCAAATTTGAGAGACACAGGGTAAAAAAAGAGAAATAACGACAAAAGCAATACTTGCAAAACTGTCCGGTGTAAGTGAACTGAACACTGGGGGGGGGGGGGAGGGAAAGGGGGGAGGGAGGGGGGCATGAGGGACAAGGTAACAAACAGTATAAGAAATGTATCCAATGCCCAACGTATGATACTGTAACCTCTCTGTACATCAGTTTGACAATAAAAATTTGAGAAAAAAAAAAAAAAAAGAAAACTCCATTGATAAGTTCATAACTGAATGATATGGATTTTAGCTGGATGAAACATATCACTGGAGGGAAGGGGTTGGCTATGCCCTTGATGGGTCTATCATGTCCATGCATTCCCACCCCCTCCCCCAACTCTTTCCCTCTGCTTCCGGGACATCATGACCTAAACATCTCTGCTCCACTAAACTATCTCCCCAGTGATGTTGTCTTTCCACAGGCCTCCAATAATGCAGCCGAGCAACCATGAACAACCTCTAAAAAAATTGTGAGGCAAAAAAATTCTCCCCCTAGGGGCTGGGAATGTGGCTTGGTGGTAGAGTACTTGCCTAGCATGCATGAAGCTGGGAGTTTGATTCCTCAGCACCACATAAACAGAAAAAGGCAGAAGTGGCACTCTGGCTTAAGTGGTAGAGTGCTAGCTTTGAGCAAAGGAAGCCAGGGACAGTGCTCAGGCCCAAGTTCAAGCCCCACGGCTGACCAAAAAAAAAAAAAAAAGATTCCCCCCCAAAAAACAAATTCTCCCCCTAAATTGTTTATCTTACGTACTTTGTCAAAATGATAAATAAACTAATACACCCTTCTTATAACATTGTGGATTTACAAACAAGTAAACTCAAGATTACAGAATTGATCCATTAGAGGTAATGAGGTACTTGTGTCTTTTTCAGGAATGTTCCTGACAATCAAGAGTTTCAAGTTAAATAAAATCTATTCTCTTTCTTTCCCTCTCCCCCTCTTACTCCCTCTCCATATCTTTCTTTCGTTCTCTTTCTCTCTTTTCAGTAACAACTGTCTCATGTGATAGAGGAAAAATATGCACTAAATTACAACATAAAGTAATATTTTATTAACAACCCACATGGATAATTCTAACTATGCAGGAAGCAGAGATCAGAAGAATCAAAATGAAAAGCTAGCCCGGGAAGAAGCTTTGGTGACTATATCTAAACCAGCAGCTGGAAGCGGTGGTATGCACCTGTGATCTCACTGATATCTAGAAGTACAAAGAGGAGGTTCACAATCCAAATGGACTCCACACAAAGGAAGACCCTAATCTCAATAATAACCAGAACAATAATGGCTAGAGACATGGTTCAAGTGGTAAAATGACTGACTAGCAACCATGAATTTTAAGTTCAAACCCCAATACCTTCAAAAATAAATATATAATACAGTAGTAGTGTAGTGCATCCTGGAATGGATGGCAGTGGAAGTCAAATAACAAAAGATCTCAAAAACTATGCCAGGTATTATGGTTTAAGTAAAAAATGTCTACCTCAGATGAATGGGTTAAATGCTTGGTCCCTAGCTGGTGGGACAGGTTTATAAGATGGTGGAAACTTTAGAACTGGAAGTAGGTCACTGAAGGTGACCAAGTTAGACTTGCTCCCTGATTACATTCTCTGTGTTTCCTGTCAGCTTTTGGCTGCCATATGCTTCTCTCTCCATGATATTCTATCCCAAACCAACAGCACCAAGACTATGGACTAAACCTTCGGAAATTCCAACTCAAAATAAACCTTTTCTCCTCTGAGTTGTCTATGTGTGACATCTTGTCACAGGAAGACATCTGACTCACTAAGGATACTGAGCATCATCTCTTCAAAAGAGCAAACATTGATCTTGCTAGGTGCCTGTGGGCTGAGAGTCTTGCCTGCATCATTTCATAGAATCTTGATAATAACCCTATCATTACTCCCTTTTCACACATGAACCAAAAGAAACAAGAAGTTAGTGGGCTGCCCAAGGTCAAATAGACAAATGGTAAAATCAAGACAAAAACAAATTTGCTGGACTCCAAGGCCCATTTTCTTCACTGTTTATTCTTGAGCAGGAGAATTACATGACCAAGCAACTTTTTCAGATTAATTCAGCAACAGATAGAGCACGCACTGTCTTTTTCCTGGCCCACAGTACAAGCAGGAATGCTTAACTATGGTTTCTTTTATTCATTTAGAGATTTATGACAGAGCTGTTTCCTAGTTCTTGCACTTAAAATGCTCAGTTCACCCATACTTTCACTTCTACTTTTTTTATATTTACTTATTTATTGTCAAAGTGATATACAGAGGGGTTATAGTTTCATAAATAAGGCAGTCGCTTCTACTTTTTTTTATTTATTTATTCTTAATTTAAACCATGATCTGTGATCTGACCATTTCCTTATTCTCAGGCTGTCCCTCCCTCTCCATTTTCTCTCAGTGGAGCCAATTTCTCTCTCAGTGACCATTATGGCTGTCCTAAGGCCTTGGGCAAAGAGACAATGCATCTCTTACATAGGCTAATCACCCAAGTAGACACAAAAAAGGGAGAAGGGAGGGAGGGAAAAGTGTTGGGTATAATTAGGAACAACAGCAATCAAAGCTTCTTTCATTGCTTAATGCTGAAATGTATCCATTCAAATAATTAGTTGGGGGGGGCACTAATAAATCCTAATATTTCTCAAAGAGAAATGGCTTGTAATTTAATTTATATTAAGCTGTTACTGAAGTTTACGCTAATTAAATCTAGGCTGCAATAGCAATTAATCCCAGTAACACTCTGAAAACGTAAATAATGTAATAAAGTAAATAACTCTGAATGTCCTCCCAGAAGCAACAGGAAGCATAAGGGTGGTGGGGGTACCCCCAAATTTGTATGCAGAAAGGCAAAGTTTCTCTGGAAACCTATCATCGTGGTTTTTGGTGTTTTTTTTTAAGTAAGTATAGCTGCACTCTATTCTGCTTATGTCTTCTCCAGAGAATGAATTTCCATTGTAAATGCTGAAGGTTAAGTCTAGAGGTATCTTCTATGAACAAATGACTTGTCAAGTCTCACCCTGGAAGAAAGATGAACTGAATCGCTTGGAGACACAAGAAATCTCCAAGGACATTAGCAGGACTGAAATCACATTCCAACTTAAGTATGCTGCTGTCTTTGGTATGTCAAATGACCTCCTGTTCCTCACACCAGTGACAACACCCACTCATGTACAGATTCTTTCTCCTTTATTCTCCACAAGCTCCTTTCCAATAAACTAGAAGATGACCCTAGTTAGAGATTTGAGGAATGACTGGTGACTCTCATTCCCAGACTGTCTTTGCTCTACAAAGTATTTTCCAATGTTTTGCAAAGTCATCCAAGGAAAGCTTCATGTAGCCATTACATTTCAAGGTTTGTTTGTGGAGCAAAATACATATCTACCAAGAAAATCAGCCTTTGTATGCAGTCTTTGGAACCCTCCAACATATGAAAGCTGGAAATCCTGTCATGGTGATGCTTGAGTGGTATGTAGTTCTCAGCATAGTTTTTCATAGCATTCCCAGTGTGGAGAGGACAGACTGATCACCAAATCTCCTCATTGCCCTTTGTGAAATTCTTTGTCCATTTAGCAGTGTTACAGGGATCAACTTAGACAATAGGTGCTGATGGGGGTTCTGAATACCAAAATTTTAAAAACACACAGCTTTTTGCCTTTGAAGCATAATGAAGTCAATCTCAAATCCCCAAATATATTTCTTTTTTTTTTTTTTTTTTGCCAGTCCTGGGCCTTGGACTCAGGGCCTGAGCACTGTCCCTGGCTTCTTTTTGCTCAAGGCTAGCACTCTGCCACTTGAGCCACAGCACCACTTCTGGCCATTTTCTGTATATGTGGTGCTGGGGAATCAAACCCAGGGCTTCATGTATACGAGGCAAGTGCTCTTGCCACTAGGCTATATCCCCAGCCCTCCCCCCCAAATATATTTCTTAACGTAATCAATACAGAGAGAAAAATATGAGGGAAATGAAGTAGGGAAATCAAGCCTAGAAGGAGTGAAGATAATGATCAGACATGTTCCTAATTAATTATAGTGTCATGCTAGGCATCTCCATTTACAACATCAAATTTAACACTTAAAAAAAAAATCTCCTCCTGAAAGGAGTGTGGCTGCCCATCACTTTTGAGATAAAGAACTTGATGTATTTCTCAGTGTCCTACAATGAATCCACAACCACACTTCAGTTCCAACATAGAAGCAACAAACTTCATAAAGACCTGTTTTTCTGCCCATCTAGTCACCATTGTTATGGATGCCATTGCTTTCTACACACACACACACACACACACACACACACAACTTACGTTGAAGTTCTTGATTTTTAGATGTGAACTCAATTGGGTTAAACAATAACCCAGTTAGCTAGAAAGACACTAATTCTGGATATGTCTGCAAGGAAGGTTCTCAGAAGAGATCACTATTTGACTCAGTGGTCTAAGGGAGATCTGCCCTCACCCAATGTGGTTGGGCTCTATCCTCTGGGCTGAGGTCCTAGAAGGATGAAGAAGGTAGAAGAAGAATGCATACTTTCTTTTTCCTAATGATCAGATACTCATCATCCCCTTCTATTGGATATTAGGTTCTCCCACCTTCAGACATCAAAACTTATACCAGCAGCACACAGAGTTCTCATGCTTGGACTTAGATTAAGTTCTCTATCACTACCTTTCCTAATTCTCCAGCTAATTCTCCTATGACTATCATAGGATTTCTCATACTTTCATTGGCCAATTTTCCTTTTGGTTCTTTCTCTAAATCCCCTTTCATATATCACTGTATTTATATCTACATATTCTATTGGTTCTGTTTCTCTGGAGAATCCCAGTTATAAGCTTTGACACCTAATGTGACTGAATTTGAAAATAAGGCCTTTAAGTAAGGAATTGAAGTTAAATGGGATTGTAAATGAGGCTAAATGAGATCTAACAAGACTGGTGCCATTATAAGAGACAACCAGGACACAGTGAAAAAGGCCATATAAAGATATAAGACAGAGGTAAACTTCTGTGAGCCAAGGAGACAGACTGCAAGAGAAAGCAAGCCTGTCAACACTTTGATCTTGGATACCAAGATCCAGACCCACTCTCCATTTCTGCTATTAATCTACCCTGTCTGTGATATTTTGCTACTGCAACCTCAGACAATAAATTCACACCTCTTGTTTATGATTGCCTTTGGAATATGGCCTAAAAGCAGTGGCCTTTGACATAAGGTACAAAGCTATATCCGCTCAATATCATTACAACTTGCCTTCCAATTTTCCAGCCTTGGTGATTTCTCCCCATCCCCAACCCCTTTCTCTGAAAATCAGTGAGGCCCAAGAAATATCTCTAGATGGATTTCCATCCCCTTATCAACACTGCTTCCTCCAAATCCTTAATATATTCCAAGATGGCCACATCCATTCTTGAGGCACTTATGGATACACTTTTTGACCCCATTTCCTAAATCAATTAATCCTTGAGTTAGAGCTTGACTCCAGAAAGACCATCAATTTCTTCAAAGCAGGCTATATCTTGCTATATTTTTATACTGTCCTGGAAAAAATTATTCTCTGGGTTCATGGTAGTATTGACCCTTTATAAATGTGTGAAGTATGATTTACTTCATTGAGTATCCACCAAAAGGTATGCTTTTTAATCCCCGTTTTATTTTTTTAATTTAACTTTATTGTCAAGGTGACATACAGAGGGGTTACAGTTATATACCTAAGGTATTGAGGACATTTCTTTTCAAACTTGTTACCTCTTCCCTCATTTTTTCCCACCTTCCCTCCTCCCCAATTTCATCCTCCAAGTCGTACAGTTATTTTTCAACATATTTTCTTGTACGTATTGCTGTTGCATAGGTTCACCTTTTACTCTTTGTCACACCATTTTGATGTTTCCTTTTCCTAATTCAGATAAACAGATATACAATACCAGGGTTCCAAAATCAAATACAATCACAATAGGGGCTAAACCATAGGGAAGGAAAACGCAAGAAAAAAGAAATAATTTCACATCGTACATTAAAAATAACAACAACAATGAAAAAACCACTGTTTCTACATCTTGGAGTTCATTTTGTTTAGCATCATCTTATGTGATCATATTGTGATCATCTGCTAGGTCTATCCTAGGCATATATTAATTATTACCAATGAGGGAAATCATAGAGTCTATGTTTCTTTGGGTCTGGCTCACTTCACTTAGTATGATTTTTTCCAAGTCTTTCCATTTCCTTATGAATAGTTAGTCTTCATTTAAAAAGAAGGGAAAAATAAAGTCAGAAACAATAAGCAACTTTTCCAACGTTGCTCATCTATTAAAGAATGCAGCTGGGATTAAAACCTAGTAAATGACTCTGAATTGATTTCTTATGTAGAGGATAGTATTGTCCCTTCATAGGGCAGGCAGTTTACACTGATGTTTAGATAATATGAGCCACATGCAATTCTAACATGATACACAAAAATCTTGGAGTTTAAATTTGGTTCTAATTTCAAGCCTTATCTCAATATTTGGTACTTAATATATCGTGCACTTTTTATTTAACTGTTCTTCCAGTGAGCTTCAATACAACAAAATGGTAGAGTGGATAGAGGTTTCTGAACTCATATTTGGCATCATTAGGTTTTATAGGCTCTACAAGTTCTACACTATGAAATTTTGAATCCAGAATTAGTGTGTGTTATGGTCTCTTCTCATTAAAGCTCAAACTAGCAACAACAGTGCCAGGTCTCTGCAGCATGTATCTAATGAGATAAATGATTATTAGCATTGACCCATCACTAAAGGCTCTTTCATTAGAGTGTGGGTTGTAGATAGACATTAAGGCTGTCTCACCCAAAGTCAAATTTCTTGAGGATGGCTGCCAATAGTGTAGAAGATGGATAAAAATCAGAAAATGTCCAGTTAGTATATTACTGCATCTTCTATATGTTACCTGTGTTATATTTTATATTACCATTATAGGAGCATGTTAATATTACAAATAGAGGGAAATGGAAAAAAATAAAAGAACTATGTGAATACATTTACTGCCAGGAAGAATTAAAAACAAGTGACCAGAGATACTAGCACAGTGAAAATTAGTGCCAGAAGTGGGAAATATAAAACTTCACATCATCATAATTCCTGACATCTACACTGTTATAGTACTGCTTGGAGAGTAAGCTGAAATCAGCCAGATGTAGCATCTATTTGAGGTTAGTTCTAAAATATCTCATTTACCTTCTCACATTTCTCATTTCTCCAAAATAATTATATAAACTATATTGTAAAGCCCAGAAGGGAAATTCAACTTTTATGAAGAAAACATTAAAAAAAAAACTCAGGCAAGAAAAATATGTCTCAATGTCTTTCTCCTCCACTTCCCTGGTTTCTCATCTATTTTAATTAAAACTCTCCATTTAGGAGACAAGGGATTTTATATCCTAAGAAACATAAACAAAAATTATTCTTTCAAAAATGTTTGCTGGTCTAAATTGAATAATTTCATGCAGGTCCAAAAAGTGTTTTTACAAAACTGATTAAACTGAAATGAGACAAACTGAATAATTTTAAGATGAACATTTTTCACCCTTGAAATTATTCCCCCATTGTAGCATATTATATATGTCCTTTAATTTCATTTATGCACACATGCATACACACATGCATACATACTATTAAAACACAGTACTAATATGTGATATTTCTCCTTTCCTACATTGCTGTCAGGCCTTCCAATATTTGGAAGAACCACCTTAAAAAAGAGAGAGATTCTTCTTTTTTTAATCCAATCATCTATCTATTGTTTTACATTTTTCCACATGTGTAGTGCATGCAAAATGATTTCACCCTCTTGGACTAAGTTCAGGTTTGTGATAAGTCAGAAAAGACATAATAAACAAAGAAAGCATAGCTTTAGACAATTCACACGTAACACACTTGTTAAGGTTACTAAAAGATAAAACATTCAAGGGAGATCATTTTTCCTATCATATCATTACCACACAAATACAAAAATATTTATTCATATTTATCCATGTACGATACTTGTTACCCACACAATTAAACAACCCATCAGCTCCAGCATTTTTAGTGAGAGGGTGGGGGGTATTTGGTTTTTCAAGTACAATCTCATTTGGATTTTTAATTCTGGGAGAGTGAAGAGTAGCATTATTCCCCCTTTAACAGATAAGAAAAACCAGGGGTACCAGCCCAGACATCATGCCAGAGAGCAGCAGAAATCAAGAATCCTCTAAAACCTTGTACAATGATCTTCCTATTGTGATTTTTTGAAAAGAAATTTTTTATTTGATCACAAGAGAAAATTACATGAAATATAAACTTCAATGTCCTTTGTGAAGTCTACTGGGGCCCAGTCATGCTCATCTATTTCTATATTGCTTTTATTTGTGCTACTAATTTGAGTAGTTAAAAAAGAAATCATATGAGCCAAAAGCCACAGCAAAAATTAGCCACAATTTCTGTGCAGTATACACTTTTCTTTCTTTCTTTCTTCCATTCTTGTGTGCCAGTGCTGAGGCTTGAATTCAGGATCTGAACACTGTCCCCGAGCTACTACTTAAGCCATAGCTCCATTTCTAGCTTTTTGGTGGTTAAGTAGAAATAGGAGTCTCACAGATTTTCCTGGCTTGGCTGGCTTTGAACCATGATCCTCAGATCTCAGGCTCCTGAGTAGCTAGGATTATAAGCATGAGCCACCGGTGCTCCGTTAAAAATATTTTTCTTGATAAAAAGACAGGTGCATGTCTATGTATATAGCATCCTCCATGTAACACTTGTTCTATCTTTGAAAAGGGAGATAAAGGTTGAAAGGCTTTTTCCAAGAATATGATTCTCTTACTAAGAATAATATGAGTTTGTATCAGACATAAGAAATCACATAGTGGGTAATGTGGATGATTCCAGAATCTAAACAATCTTATGTGGAAATAAAACAGCTGAATAGGAATTTGATTACATGTCACAAGTAATTTTATTGTACTTATGTACTTTTACAGTGCACTATTATTTGATTAAAAGGTCTTTTCATAATGGTTAGCATGAGTTAAAAATAGCAGTGGAGCAGGCACATAGATAAGAGAATGTCTCTCTACTATGCTGATTTTGTTTCCGATATAGGCCTTAGTTTGTTTGGTTGGGTGGTTGGCTGGTTGGTTTAGAACGATGGCTACCAGTGGCTTGGAAAGTCAAGGAAGTCCTGAGGATAATTAATGGGTAGAAAGGTGCAACTAAATTAGAGGAAGTGTGGGTTTACAATGATAAGCAAGCAACAATTAGGTGTGGTTCAAAATAACCAATAGAGAGACTTCTGAATGTTCCCAGTATAATGTGATGACAAACACACACACACACACACACACACACACACACACACACACACACAGTGGTAGATTTTCTAGTATCTCTGATCTGACCATTTCACATTGCCTATGTGTATCAAACTACTATTGAAGTCTACAAATGTATATACTTATTTGCTTATTAACTAAAATTTTCTTAAAATAGGACATTTTAATTGCCTGTATCTGGGAGCTTCCACCAAAGTCTTGGGGTAGCACACTGAAACACTTTAGCAAAGTAGAACAAAGAGGTTGCCTAATTCCTAGAAGAGAGAATAATGTCGTCAGGGATTGAAATTCCCAGTTCTCTTCCCCAAAACCTATTAAAACTACAAAAAAAAAAATTCAAGTAACTCCCTAGACTTCTGGGTCCAATTACCTTTGGACATGGGCCCACTGCAAGTCACAACACACATCAACATTGAAATTTCCGGCCCTAGTCTCAAACTTCTGACTCAGACTTTTCCAGGGACAAACACACCTGTGAAAGATAGAATGGCAAGCTGTAGTGTTTGCAATAGTCAGAGAAGTTCAGTGTCATGTAAAAGACTTTTGTCCCTGGTGCTGAGATAATGAGCTTGTTCCTTCTTGATGATTTATGGGATGCAGATGAGAAACTGGCTGATTGAGGCTTTGGAAGATGAAAGTTTTCCGCTCTTGGCAGTAGTACAAGGACCCTAGAGAACATGGTTTAACTGCTCCACTTCCATTACAGCCAGCAGAAAGAGGAGAATAACAAATTAGGCCAGGTGAATATAAATAACACTCATTCTACTCAATTTGTTACCTGCAATAAGGCTGGAATGAGTCTGAACTTCTTTGCTAAACTAGACAGTGTTATTCTGATAGACACATACTTGTTGATAGGCTCCAGCTTCTTGTTGGTGTAGGATAAACAGCTGGTCCCTAAATTACATCTCCCTTCAGTCTTTGCCTCCTATTTAGGCATCTTCATTTTCTCCTTATTAACCATGAACCTGTTTCTCTTGCCTGCTTAATACATCTAATTAGCAATTAAATTTTGTTATAAGGGAAAAGAAGTTGATGGTACAGTTAATATATACCCAAGATTAATACATACCAACTTGTAGCGTGGACTTTTGCACCAAATAAATTTTTCTTTCCAAGGTAGTAATCACTAAACACATGAGGCCATTTAAATTTCTTAGACTATTTCCACCATTGAAGAAAGTTCCATTAGTTTTGCTGCATGCCAAATCTGCAAAAATAAAATTTCCTTTGATCCGACTCTTAACTCTCTAGTATCATTCTTATTGCAGAACAAAACTTCTGACTTCCAAAAATAAAACAATACAAAATAGATGAAAATTAATATTTTCTGAGCAGCATCTGACTCTCGTGAGGCATCAATTTTGGGTCAACCAAATTAATTCTATTTTATTCTCTCCCAATAATTTATCAAGATCTTGAACCCCAGGTCCACTCACACTGACTCTCCTGACCTAGAATATTCCATCATCTCTTCACTAATATTTTCTCCATCAAAATAAAACATGGATTCAAAGCTGTACACCTGGAACAACATGTTCCAGAAGCTTCTATCTCCCAGCATCATCCTTATACTCAAACCTCACTCATTTTGCCTTTCTCAGACATTTCCATTGTTCATCCTCTTGGAATGAATGTGGCTCACTTTATTTCTATTTTCCAGTAGTTTTTCTTAACAACTCACAACAGTTCTCAACCTGTCTATTCCCCATCCCAGGCCTCGATTACTACAACTGCCAAAATTGCAAGGGAGATAGAAACATCCCCCTCTACTTTTCACAATAGCTCTTAGGTGTGTATATTAAAATGTAATCACAGTGCATTCACTACTCTGAGAAAGTCTAATTGTCTTACTTGAACATTAAGATATAATGGTGACTACTACACCTCAACTTCAAATTAGCATGTACCTTGTAAGATTTTGAAGTTTGTTGTAAGAATTCAAAGAGATGTTTCAGTGCATGATTATCCCTATTTAATTACCTTTTGCCCTGTTCTATGTTTGTTTTGTGGGGTTTGTTTTTGTTCTTGTTTTTTGTTGGTTGTAGGACTTGAACTCAGAGCATGGGCACTGTCCTTCAGCCTCTGTGCGTAAGGGTAGCACTCAACCACTTGAGCTACAATGCCACTTCCAGTTTTTGTGTTGTTAATTGTAGATAAGCGACTTGGGGGACTTTCTGCCTGGGCTGGTTTCAAAAGACAATGCTCAGATCTCAGCCTCCTGGGTAGCTAGGATTACAGGCATGAGCCCCTGGTGCCTAGCTATGGTTATTTTTTATTTTTTATTTTTTTGGCCAGTCCTGGGGCGTGGACTCAGGGCCTGAGAACTGTCCCTGGCTTCTTTTTGCTCAAGGCTAGCACTCTGCCACTTGAGCCACAGCGCCACTTCTGGCCATTTTCTGTATATGTGGTGCTGGGGAATTGAACCCAGGGCCTCACGTATACGAGGCAAGCACTCTTGCCACTAGGCCATATCCCCAGCCCTATTTTTTTTAATTGCATTTAATGTCCTCTAATGTTTTAAAATGTGCATGTATATATATATACATATATACATATATATATACAACATGTATGTGGTTGTGTGTATAAACTATGTAGCTATAGTTTACTCATTACTGTTTTTCTCCATTTACTGGAATGTAACATTTGGTAGCAGGTATATTTCATCTTTTAATAGACCTGAACTATTTAGAAGGGATCCTGATAAATGGTTGGTATCTACTGAATATTTTTTTAATGGATGAATAAGTGCAATTATAGTGCATAACTCTCAATGGGTACTATGTCACTTGACAACTCATGCTGCTTAAATCCTGTTTGGATTCCATTCCAGAAATTCTAAGACCCATAAT
Organism: Perognathus longimembris pacificus; assembly: GCF_023159225.1. Classification (NCBI taxonomy): domain Eukaryota; kingdom Metazoa; phylum Chordata; class Mammalia; order Rodentia; family Heteromyidae; genus Perognathus; species Perognathus longimembris. The sequence continues at coordinate 47,118,422 of NC_063174.1, read as the reverse complement.
ATTAAGCCTACCTCTTTCGTTCAGCATTTATCCCATTATGACTTATAACTTCTCTATCCATGTGTCTTGTTTCCTCTACTGGAATAAAAGTAGAACCACTTGATTATTAAGTTCAGTGATTAAAGACCAGGCCAAACTGTGCATTGGTTAAGAGAACTAGCTTTTGCATCTGACTTCAGTTTTAGTTTCCAATTCTGCCATTTGCAGTATGTCCTTGGGCAACTTATTGTCACTAAGCTTAACTTTCCTCATCAGTTTAGTGGTTATAATAATTGTTCTATAAAACTAAATTGAACTGGATGCCAGTGGCTCACACCTGTAATCCTAGCTACTCAGGAGGCTGAGATCTGAGGATCACGATTCAAAGCCAGCCTGGGCATGAAAGTCCATGAGACTCTTACCTCCAATAAACCACCAGAAAACCAGAAGTGGTTCTGTGGCTCAAGTAGTAGAGTGCTAGCCTTGAGTTGAAGAGCTCAGGGACAGCGCCCAGGCCTGGAATTCAAGCCCACAACAGACAAAAGAAAAAAAAATTGTGTTGGGAGTTAAATGAGATGCTCCTGTTAAAGTATTCATCATGGTGCCAGAAACATAATATACAGAAAGAATACGTGAGCTTGGATGAGCCACTGTTGCCTTCCACTTGGTATTTTGTTTGAATGGTATTATGCATAAAGCATCCAGTAGACTGATCACTGAGTGAGCACATTTAACCTGAAACAGCCCAAGGCTTTGCACTGTATTTGTAATGTTCTCTCACTCTGCCCTGCTCACCCTCAGTCCCAGTCCTTGGAGCCAACTGTGTTCCAATTTCCCCTGTGAACTGACCACCTCACCCCTCACGCTGTCCTGCTTTCAGTTGTAAGACGAAGCTGTCATTCTCCCAGCAGTCTAGAGGGACTGCAGATGACTTTTCAAGCTGATTCTCTTGGCTGCCAGAGATCAGGTCAAGCAACAAAAAGAGAGATTAGATGCCAAGGACTTACTGCATTTTAATGCTGGGTTTCTGGCCCATGTTTATGCTAAGGGACAATAATTACAACAATATGACCTCGCATGACAAATGGATCTGTCAAGCTAGGCCTTGTAAAATGACTTGAATAAATTCAAGCTTAACTTGTGATCCCCTAACACAGTTAGTATACACACAATGGTCTATCATACCTATTTGTCAAAATTGAAAGGAAATAAAAACATTCATTCACTTCTACTTTTATTCATCTGCTTGTTCAATGATCATTGAGTTTTAAGCTAAGATTCTTGAATAAGATATAGTTCCTTTGAAGGAAGTTAAAGTATAGGGGTTGAGACTACTGAAAAATCAATGAGGTTATATAGAACAATCTGACCCTCAACACTTCAACTTCAGTCTCGAAAGCTGACAAGAACTTGAGAATTCGAAGGAACTGTCCAAATTTATTGGACTTCTTCAAAGGTGACAATGGCAAGTTGAGTTTGCTCATATCACATGGTTCTACTCTTCTATCACCTTCCACATTTAAAGCATGCTGTGACTATAGTTGGCCCACCTAGATGATGCAGGAAATTTTCCTCATGTTAAGATCAATCAAACATTAATTTTATTTGCCTCCTGCCATTTAAACTTTCTGACAATTCAGATGTGGACATCTTCAGAGAACTTACATTCTGTCTTCTACAGAGGAAAGCTTAGCTTTGATACTCTTTGTAGCAAACCCTACATGATCATGCGAGTGTCCTAGATTACTGTATTCAGATGATTTTTCCATAAGCAGCGTGTTAACATGCAGAGTTGAGCCTCAGAACCCAGCAAATGCCTCACCTCACCTACTATCATGTGACAGTTCTCATCAGAGAGCCACTAGGAAGACATATGATGCTGATTGCTTGAAGCCCCCTGAAGATGATTTCAGATATTGAATAATCTATCAGGTTCACATATTTCCATTTCAAATGACCATTCTTCCTATGTTTCTTCACTATTCTATATTGGATCTGATCAAGGAAATGGCTAAAATTTTGGGGGAAAAATTGTCACTTCCACTTAAAAATTACTGCTTGAAAGCTAGATGTCAGTGGTTAATACTTGTAGTCCTGGCTTCTCAAGAGGCTGAGATCTGAGGATTATGGTTCAAAGCCAGCCTGGGCAGCAAAGTCCATGAGACTCTTATCTCAATTAACCTCCAAAAAGCCAAAAGTGAGGTTCTAGTTCAAGTGGCTCAGTGCCAGCTCTAAGTGAAAAGCTAAGGAGCAGTGCTAAAGCCTTGAATTCAAGTCTCAGTATCACATACATAAACATGTGCACACACGTGTGTACCACACACACGTGCACGTATGCACATGCACACACAGAGAGATTATTGTTTGAAATCATTACTGATTCTTTTCTTCCTAGCATTCCATTGCAATCCTCTACTAAATCTTGTTAGCTCTATTTTTTTTTAATAGGTACTAAACCAAAGTATTTCTCATCACCCCCACAACTCCCACTTTGCTTCAAACTCATCATCTCGCGTCAGGCCCATTGTGATAACCTCCTCCAACAGTTCTGCTGCGCTTCTCATCTTGAGAAGTTTCTCTATCCTGAAGCCAAACTGATCATTTGTGTGTGTATGCTGGTCCTGAGGCTTAAACTCCGCCTGGTTGCTGTCCATGAGCTATTTTGCTAAAGGCTAGTGTTCTACCACTTGAGCCATGCCTCCATTTCCAGCTTTGTGGTACTCATTTGGAGAGAATACTTTTCTGCCTGGGTTGGCTTTCCAACCACGATCCTCTGATCTCAGCCTCTTGAGTAACTAGCATTACAAATGTGAGCCATTCGTATTGATAATTTTAAAAGAACATAACACTCTTCTTCCTGAATGTTTCTTCCATAGCTTTTCATTTTACGTAAGATAGAGTTCACAATCATACCATGACTCACTAGGTCCTACACAGCCTGGTTAGAACAAACCCCTATACACAAACACTCCTCTTTGTTCCTGATTTAGGGCAGTTTGCACATGCTAATCCCCTGCCTACACTTGCCTTTTCTACAGCACTCCAGCATTCCAGGCACATTATTCCAAATGAAATATAAATGCAGCTATGCAAGATAAACTAGATGTCCAGTTAAATTTAAATTTCAGATTAAAAACATTTTGTAAAATTATGTCCCATGAATATAAAGCCTGGGCATTCTGTGATTTTCTTTGCTAATTTTGTCAATTCTATGAAAACACAATTCAGTCCATGAGGAGCCTAAGTATTCTCACCTTCTTCACTTTCTTTGAACTTAATTTTGGAGCATTACATTAATCACTTTTTAATCTTTGTATATTGTCAGTCTACCAAAATAAATATAAAACAGGGTCACTGGAGCTGCAGGACAACACTAGGAATCTGATTATCACAAAGGAAAGATTGGGGGGGGAAAAGGGGGGGTGGGGGTTCAATCTGTATTTCAAATATATTCTCATTCCGTGTGTTTTTGTAGATCAGCACCGGTCAGATGCTATAGAGTTTGGGTGAGTGTCACACCCTCAGCTCTATGATGACACAGTGAGTGGCATTTCCCTTCCTGTCTGAGAAGGATAAGGAGCAGCTGGCACAGGAAGCCTGGGGAAATCATTTGCAGTTAATTGTCTGGGCGGTTAAGGAAGGGGGAGTGGGTCATTTTTCTAGTTCTGCTTTTGTATTAATTTAAATGAACACACTGAAAACACATCCTTCTTCGTGTCTGGATGACAATTATCATATTTGACATTCGCTGGACCTTAGCTCTGCCTCAGATTTGTGAATTAGGAATGTTGAATTGTTCCCTGATCAAGGGAACTGAAGAGAAGTCAGATCTGGACTTGAAGCACCAGCAATTTCCCTTACAAAAAAAAAAAAAAGACAGTATTAAAATAAGAAAAGGGAGAAGCACATTGAGAATGAAATGCACCATCCCTCAGCATGATGCAATATGCTTACTTACTCAACATCAAAATACTCAATAGCACTACTATCACAATAGCTAGAAATACTGACCATATGCATCTGACAAGACTAAACAGAAAACTTGCCAGTCTCGAAACCTGGATTTTATAATTTATCTGCTCCAGACAGGCTAATCCTCATCCTACATACAAAAATAAAATTAAATTAAAAAATCACATGCTTGGCATTTTATTTGGAAAATATGATCATAGTTCAATTTTCAAAAGGCACCAAATGCTTAGTATGTGTTTAATATTATTCTAGGCATTTAGAATAAAATGGTATTTTTTTTCATGCATGATAACATTCTTCTACAAATCCCAACATTTTGTTAACCCTAGCATAAATATCTTTAGCTTAATTATTTTGGAGTATCTATTTCTTTCTGAAGGCTCTTAATGACATAACATTAAATAAATTAGTGTGCGGTTTTCTTGTTAATCTCTTTTTTTGCTACATGTGGCCCAGCCAAAAACTTAAAAGTAGAAGGAAAAAGGTATTTTCCTCTTCTATAGAGCTAAGTTATATGAAATTTTGGTGACAGTGCTGTGCTAACAATATTTGAGAAACCAAATGGAGTCTAATCTAGCAAGAACCTATTGATTGAGAGATAGAGTGATCAGAAGAACAAAGGAAAGACACAGGGCAGGTAGAAGCCAGGGAAGGAAAAGCATGTTAGCTTTTAGGAACAGTATCTCATTTTCAATACAAAGCCAAGCCATCTAAATAAACTAAAGCAAATAAGCCAAGAGACAAACATTTCAAAAGTCCATCGACAGTTCTTGAAACGACTAGCAAGATGTCTAGAGTGGTGCTCGCTTCGGCAGCACATACACTAAAATTGGAATGATACAGAGAAGCTTTGCATGGCCCCTGTGCAAGGATGACACGCAAATTCATGAAGTGTTCCATATTTTTCAGTGGAGTCTTTTCTCCCACTCAAAACAAGCATGAAACAGAGCAGTCAATCAAAGACATAGAAGAGAACCCTCAAAATGCTCTACAAAGTCTACTGATACACACAATAAATGAAAAGTTTGAATCAATACAGCAATCCTTCCATAAAGTAATAGATGATTTCATGGCCTCAACAAATAGAAAGATAAATGAAATTCAAGAGTCAAATGAAAAGATAGCTACCCAGGTAAAAGATTTGAGAGGCAGAACTCAAAACCAAATTAATGAAGTAAAGAAGACCATGCAAGACCTAAGAGATGACATGGAAATCATCAAGAAAGACCAGTCAGAAGGAAAAGAGATTCGAAATCAAGTAGCTAGCCTACAGTCCCGACTAACTGAAGCAGAGGATCGAATCTCAGGAGCTGAAGATTCCCTACAATCTATGGAGAAAGATCAAAAATCAATACAAATCCAGTCCAATCAACAAAACAGATCACTACAGGAGATTCAAGACACGATCAGGAAGCCCAATTTAAGGATAATAGGTATTGAGGAAAACTTGGAGAAAGAGATTAATGGGATAGGCAATCTATTTAACACAATATTAGCTGAGAACTTCCCAAATATCCAGAAGGAAAGGCCTATACAGATACAAGAAGCATGTAGAACCCCAACTGACCAGTCCAGAATAGGACATCCCACTGACACATTGTGATCAAAACAGGATCAGTAGAGTGCAAGGAAAGAATCCTTAAAGCTGTTAGGGAGAAGAAAACAATCACATATAAAGGAAACGCAATCAGAATTACCCCAGACTTCTCGGCAGAGACCATGAAAGCAAGGAGAGCCTGGAATGAAGTATACCAAACACTAAATAAAAATAACTACCAACCAAAAATACTGTACCCAGCCAAACTCTCATTCATAGCCGAAGGTCAAATAAAAGTCTTCCACAGTAAGGAAAAACTGAATCAATATATCTCCACCAAATCAGCTTTACAGAAAATCCTCAAATATATACTATACAGAGAAAATAATCAAGATCCCAATACAGACAGAGAAATGAACCATAAATAGTAAACATCAAGAAATGGGAAGACACAGCTTTTAACAAGATAGTGATGACGAAAGGAACAAACGATCATCTTTCAATCCTAACTCTCAACATTAATGGACTTAATTCTCCAATCAAACTACATAGGCTCATAAGTTGGATCAAAAATCAAGATCCATCTTTCTGCTGCCTCCAAGAGACACATCTATTCAGCAAAAGTAAACATCTTCTAAAAGTGAAAGGCTGGAATCAAATCTATCAAGCAAATGGCCCCCATAAGCAGGCTGGAGTTGCAATCCTACTATCAGACAAAATTGACTTCAAATTAAAAAAGGTAAGAAGAGACAAAGAAGGCTACTATATACTAGTAAAGGGATCTCTCCTACAGGAAGATATAACCATTCTAAATATCTACATACCAAATGCAGGAGCACCCAACTTCATCACACAAACACTACTGACTCTAAAAACACTCATAGACCCAAACACATTGATAGTTGGGGACTTTAACACTCCACTATCACCTCTGGACAGATCAACACACCAAAAACTGAACAAAGAAACCACAGAACTAAATAATTGCATAGACCAACTAGACTTAACTGACATCTACAGAATATTCCACCCAACAACGACAGAATACACATTCTTTTCGGCAGCACATGGATCATTCTCCAAAATAGATCACATCTTAGGGCACAAAGAAAATCTGTACAAATTCAGAAGTATCAAAACCATTCCCTGCATTCTCTCAGACCACAATGGAATAAAATTAGAGCTCAACTCAAACAGCCACCACAGAAAATCCTACAATTCATGGAGACTAAACAACACACTGCTGAACCATCAGTGGGTCATTGAAGAAATTAAAACGGAAATTCAAATGTTTATGGAATTCAACCAAGATGAGGACACAAAGTACTAGCTCCTTTAGGACACAGCAAAGGCAGTACTCAGAGGAAAATTTATATCTCTGAGTGCATACACCAATGTTGGGGACAGCTGTGCCTTTAAGAGGGGACAGCTGGCTTTAGGCCATCCCCCCTCCTTCCGCCTTCAACTGGAAGAGAAGCCCCCACCCCTGGGGGTGAGCGCATGTGTAATGGCAAGGATCCCAGAAACCCAGTCCTTGGGGGGCTGTGGTCTCCATCCATAGAGGAAGTTCCGTGACATCACCTGAGGGACAGTCTTTTTAGCCAATCGTTAAGATCCAGTAGCCCCTCTCCTGTGCCCGCCTTTGGGGGCATAAATTGTTGGCTCCTCCCTTTATTAAACCAGAACGCCCCAGAGGCTTTCTCTGGGACACCCACGTGCCCATGTCTTTCTTGGGCTGGTGGGCATAGGGTCTCGCGACCACTCGCGAACTGAGGCTGCCTGGGGTCCCCACTCCCGCAATTAATCCCTACTGGCCAGGGGACATGAGAGAGTGAGAAAGGATCCCACACACAGAATAGGCAGACAAGCTGAGGACCCCCCCATGTGGATGGGGGGCGGGTAGAGTGAAGCCAGGCACACCAACAAACTGGAGAAACAGCAACTCAATAATTTAAGGAAGCACCTTAATTTCCTTGAAAGAGAACAACAAGCCAAACCCCAAGTCAATAGAGGGAAGCAAATAATTAAAATCAAATCAGAATTAAATCAATTAGAGACAAAGAAAACCATCGAAAGAATCAACAAAACAAAGAGTTGGTTCTTTGAAAAAATCAACAAGATAGACAGACCTCTAGCAAACCTGACCAAAAAACAAAGGCAGCACACTCAAATAAACAAGATAAGAGACGAAACAGGTAACATCACCACAGAAATAACTGAAATTCAGAAAATAATAAGGGACTATTTTGCAAACCTTTATGCCAACAAATTCCAGAACTTGGAAGAAATGGATGATTTCCTAGAAAAAATTCATATCCTCAAACTCAACCATGAAGATTTAAACCTTCTAAACAGACCCATATCCAGTATTGAAATAGAAATGGCAATAAATGATCTCCCATCCAAGAAAAGCCCAGGCCCAGACAGATTCACTGCAGAATTCTACAAGGCCTTCAAAACAGAACTCACACCAATATTTCTCAAAGCCTTCAATGAAATTGAAAGAGAACGTTCTTTACCAGACACATTCTATGAAGCCAGTATAACCCTCATCCCAAAACCAGGCAGGGACTCATCACGGAATGAGGACTATAGACCGATCTCCCTGATGAACATAGACGCAAAAATTCTCAACAAAATTCTGGCCAATTGACTTCAACAGGTCATAAAAAAAATCACACACCACGATCAAACTGGATTCATCCCAGGGATGCAAAGTTGGTTTAATATACGCAACTCAATTAATGTAATCCACCACATCAACCGGAGCAAGCTAAAGAACCACATGGTTTTATCTCTGGATGTGGAAAAAGCGTTCGGTAAAAGCAAGCACCCATTTATGCTAAAAGCCCTGGAAAAACTGGGATTCCAGGGAACATTCCTGAATATAATCAAGGCAGTTTATGACAAACCAACAGCAAGCATAACTCTAAATGGTGAAAAACTAAAGCCATTCCCTTTAAAATCAGGAACAAGGCAGGGATGCCCACTCTCTCCTCTGCTCTTCAACATAGTACTGGAATTCCTAGCCAGAGCAATTAGGCAAGAAGAAAATATAAAGGGGATCCAAATAAACTTTCTCTCTTCGCAGATGACATGATTCTATACCTAAAGAATCACATAGACTCTACCCCCAAGCTACTAGAGCTGATTCAAAACTTTGGCAAAGTTGCAGGATATAAAATACATCCTCAAAAATCAATGGCCTTTCTCTATGCTAATGACCCGAAGACCGAGGCGGAAATCAAGAAAGCAACTCCTTTTCCAATAGGCCCAAAAATCATAAAATACCTACGAATAACCTTAACCAAAGAAGTTAAAGATCTCTATGATGAGAACTTTAAAAGCTTGAAAACCAAAATTAAGTCCGAACTAAGGAAATGGAAAAACCTCCCATGCTCCCGGATTGGGAGGATTAATATAATCAAAATGGCAATATTGCCAAAGGCTATCTACAAATTCAATGCAATACCCACTAATATCCCAACACCATTTTTTAATGAAATAGAGGAAGCAATCCAGAAATTCATATGGAACAATAAAAGACCTAGAATAGCAGAAACAATCCTAAACAGAAAGAACAGTGCTGGGGGAATTACAATACCCAACTTCAAGATGTATTAGAAAGCTATAATAATAAAAACAGCTTATATTGGCACCGGAACAGGCCTGAAGACCAATGGGACAGAATTGAAGACCCAGAAATGAACCCACAGAACTACGCCTACTTAATCTTTGATAAAGGAGCTAAAACAATAGTTTGGAAGAAAGATAGCCTCTTTAACAAATGGTGCTGGCAAAACTGGTTCAACACATGCAACAAACTAAAACTAGATCCTTATATATCACCCTGCACCAAAATCAATTCCAAATGGATTAAAGACCTCGAAATCAAAACAGACACCCTGAAAACACTAAAGGAAGGAGTAGGAGAAACACTTGGGCTCCTTGGCGCAGGATGGAACTTCCTTAACAAAGACCCAGAAAGGCTACAAATCAAAGAAAGGTTGGACAAATGGGACTGCATCAAACTAGAGAGCTTCTGCAGGGCAAAGGACATAGCTCGCAAGATAAACAGAAAGCCCACAGACTGGGAGAAGATCTTTACTGGCCATTCAACGGACAAAGGCCTCATACCTAAAATATACGCAGAACTAAAAAAATTACTGTAATGGGGAGGCCAGATCTGCCCAGTGCCATTAATAGCTGTGGAGGGACTTCAGGTTGACTCCAGCTCAGATTAGAGCAGAAGCCAACTCCATCTCCACTAAGCCCTCCCCCACCCTATTCAGGGAAGCTCCCTTTACTATGTAGATTGACTACCTGAGGCCTGGGAGCTTCAAGGCAACCTGTGTCCTCCTCTTTATTATGATAAGTTATGTAGATTAACCACCTGAGGCCTGGGAGCTTCAAGGGAACAGGCTGTGAGTAGGCATATCCACCTGCATCATGTGAGCCCTGCCAAATCCATGTGTCAATTCTAACTAGAATTATAGGTTGGTTCAAATAAATATTATGAGACAGACTGTAACTCTATTGGCCACCTGCGTGCGGCCTAGCATGCTCTGTAAGTGTTGTATCTTCATTGGTCACCTGCGTGTGACAAGTTTGTCTGTGATGTTTGCCTTATAACCAGGCTGGAAGGCCACACGGGGGCGGTCCCAGCTCCCGAGTCTGGGCCACACAGGTGTGCACAGTCCCAGCTCCCGAGTCTGGGCTGCACACGTGCGGGCGGTCCCAGCTCCCAAGTCTGGGCCCTGATCCTGCACACGTGGTCGGCAGTTTCGGCTCCCGAGTCCGTGCTGCAACCAAGGCCGGTCGGTTCACTTTTTGTTCACTTTTTACTTCCCCAATAAAACTGTCTTTTTGTCACCTTGTAACTGGAGACTGTGTGGTGGACTCTTGGGGGAACCAGGAATCCCCTCCCTTGGGGGGAACCCTGTTTCATTGTAGCGAACCCCCATTCTACTTCAATTACCTTCCTCCAAAACAAAACCGCAACGAACCAATAGCTGCCTTATTAAGTGGGCTAAAGACTTACAAAGAGACTTCTCTGATGAGGAAATGAGAATGGCCAAGAGACATATGAAAAAGTGCTCTACATCACTGGCCATAAAAGAAATGCAAATCAAAACAACATTGATATTCCATCTCACCCCAGTAAGAATGTCATATATCAAGAAAACTAACAATAACAATTGTTGGAAGGGATGTGGCCAAAAGGGAACCCTACCTCATTGTTGGTGGGAATGTAAACTGGTTCAGCCACTCTGGCAAGCAGTATGGAGATTCCTCAGAAGGCTAAATATAGAACTCCCCTATGACCCAGCAGCCCCACTTTTGGGTATCTATCCAAAAGACCACAAACAAAATCACACTAAAGCCACCAGCACAACAATGTTCATCGCAGCACAATTTGTCATAGCTAGAATCTGGAACCAACCCAGATGCCCCTCAGTAGACGAATGGATCTGGAAAATGTGGTACATATACACAATGGAATTTTATGCCTCTATCAGAAAGAATGACATTGCCCCATTTGTAAGGAAATGGAAGGACTTGGAAAAAATTATACTAAGTGAAGTGAGCCAGACCCAAAGAAACATGGACTCTGTGGTCTCCCTTATAGGGAATAATTAGCACAGGTTTAGGCAAGTCACAGCAGAGGATCACAAGAGCCCAGTAGCTATACCCTTATGAACACTTAAGATGATGCTAAGTGAAATGAACTCCATGTTATGGAAACGATTGTTATATCACAGTTGTAACTACTTTCAACGTCCCATGTGTATCTGTAGCTTCTATTATTGATGGTGTTCTTGTATCACCTTCCTGTGGTTGTACCTACACTATCTCTGTAATCTTATCTGAGTATATTGGAAACCGTCTATACTGGTATTAGAACTAAGAAATTGAAAGGGAATACCAAAATCAAGAGACACAGGGTAAAAAAAGACAAACAACTACAAAAGCAATACTTGCAAAACTGTTTAGTGTAAGTGAACTGAACACCTCATGGGGGGAAAGGGAAAGGAGGAGGAGGGAGGGGGGAATGAGGGACGAGGTAACAAACAGTACAAGAAATGTATCCAATGCCTAACGTATGAAACTGTAACCTCTCTGTACATCAGTTTGATAATAAAAATTTGAAGAAAAAAAAAAGATGTCTAGAGTGTGCTGGAGTCTCTAAATCTGATCCCCTGGTGAGTTATGAAAGAAAACCCAGAATACAGGTATATTAAAACCCAATATTCTATTTTATGTATGTTTGTTTTATAATGTCTATGAAGCACTGGTGCAGCACTGTATTAAAGTAAACATATTAAATATGTGTGCCTACTGGTTTAAGAAAAAGATAAGTGCACATGCGCCAAAATGAACAAAGTCTAGCAACCAGCTGGGCACTGGGAGCACATATCTGAAATCTTAGCTATTCGGAGGCTGAGATCTGAGGATCACAATTCAAAGCCAGTTGGGTAGGAAAGACTCTTATCTCCAATTAACCACCAAAAAGCTGGAAGTGAATTTGTGGCTGAACTGGTAAGAGTACTGTCTTTGAAAATAAAAACGCTCAGGGTTAGTGCCCAAGCTTTGAGTTTAAGCCCTTAGGACTAATAACAACAACAAATTAATTTTAAAAATCTGGTAAGGTATGGGAGCAGGTGTAATCTGTAATCTTATCTACTCGGAGGCTAAGATCAAGGCCAGCAGGGCAGGAAAGTCCATGAGACTTATCTTCAATTAACCCCCGGAAAACCGAAAGTGGTAATACTGCTCAAAGCTGTAGAATGCTAACCTTAAGGGAGAAACCTCAAGGACAGTGCCCTGGCCCTTAGTCCAAGCCCCATGACTGACAGAGAAAAAAAAAAATCTGGTAACCAATGGCACAGGAAGATTAGAAGCCCAGAGAAAAACAACAGAGTGTTACATTTTAAATAGTACATACCAAGATGGTAAAAGGAAACAAAAAGGCATAAAGAAAGCATATTTCCTCTGACATTTTAGGTTCTAGAACTGTGGTCCAAGAGCAAGGCCAACAGAAGACAAACAGGAGAGGACGTCCATGAATTAAATTTGATGTTAATACTTTAATATTTGCATATATGATGATATCATAGAAAAGAAGTAAAGATGCAAAGAGTATTAGCCAAAGGGCTTGTATAATATTTTAACAAAGATTGGTACATTTTTGGAAAGTAACAGGACTGAAAGGAAAGGAAGGGTTTCTAGTGGCGGGAAGAGGGAAGAGGGTAAATATATAGAGAACCTGATGGAAGCCCAAAGCTGTGTTCATAAGTTTTGATTGTGCAGATCCATCTTGGACATGGCTTTCAGTTTCTGGTGAGAAAGGTTCTTTTCCTCGTTCAGAGCAGGAAGAAGGAATATCTTCAAAGGGAAATCTATGTCCTGCTTTAGTCAGAAAGGATGAAGGCAATGACCTGCTATGTTTGCTGCCCTTTAGTTGACTTCAGCTCAAACAAACCTTGTATGAAAGTGGAATGTTTTGAGAGGCATAGACTGACGCCTGGCCATTCCTCATCAGGGATAATGTTGCATAGGCTTTTCTGTGTGAGAAACAAACCTGCCATAAACCAGCAGACACCGTCAGCATCCTTCTGGGACCTGGGATGGTGGGGTCATATTGCAGACATCATTTCCACCCCTCTACATTTCCACACGTCAGACAAATGTCTATCGATAGGCCAGTACAAGACTGTCAATGCTTTCTGTCCTATCATCTCCAGAGAAGGGTTATCTTTTTAAGGTGCTCTCACAACTTCTAGAAGTGAATTCTGGGCAGGCATTTTCTTGAGATACAATAATGATTAAATGGAAATTTGGAGAGCCACTACACCCCACAACCCAGATCCTTATCATGCGACCCAACAAAGAATAAAGGACGCAAAAAGTATGTAGCAGATCTCAGGATGTATTTTACATTTATTCCTGTCAGGCTGAGATCTAAAATGGAAGACTTGGATGATCTTTACCACAATCTTTGCTGAGTTGAGCTTTAGTCAATCTACTAACCAGGAAATTAAGAAACCAAAACTCGAGCCCTATTCCGTTCCATACCAAGCCATCTGTGAAATGTACTTGGCTGAGAGGCGCCTACATTTGACTGAGAAATTTTTCTGTCTTTAACCTTCATCTGCATAACAAAGCCCATGGTGATTGCTTAGCATAATGGGAAGAAATTCAGAATGCCCTCCCGGCCTGGGGAAGTTCAACAAAATTCAGGCAGGCACAACTCAGAATCCTAGGGCTCAGAAGAAAGAAGAATTCACCCTCCCTCCCCTCTTTCCACTGTGCGGAGGGCAGCCAGCCAGGGACACAGGTGCTCAGCTCATTAAAAACAGAATTAAGCCCAATGGGCTAGGTAGCAGAGGCATGAAGTCAACGTAAAGGCACTTTCTTCTGGCTTTGACCATGGGAAGGGAGTCAAGAGGGAAAAGCTGCCTCTCTGATTTACCCGTTCTCTACTCTGCTATCAACCCAGTCCACAAAACTGTTCTACCTCTGTGGCCAGGGGGCCCTGGACTACCACCGTCTTCACTAATAAATTAAAAGGCATAGTGATGGGACAGCTAAACAATTAGCAGTGGAGTGCAGTAGAGAAGCCCATTCAAAATATTACATTTTGTTACAAGGATTATTTTTCATTAAAGACAGTTTAAAAAAAGAAAAATAGACATAGTTCTCTACCCTCTGCCTTCATTTTTGCTTTACAAAAGGACATATATTTCTCCTTGTAGAAATTTTTTCTACTTTTTATACAAAAAAAATTATTTGTCTGCATAACAAACCTACGCAACAGCCATTATTTAAGATGTATTTCCTAGTCATCCTTCTCCAATTTACTGCCCTAAGGAGACTAAATTATTTTTGTCTTTGTGTAGTTACATTGCCATAAGTTTATTACCTTTTATTAAAATGGTATACAAAGCCCTAGGTCTTCCCACTTTTTTGAAATTTTTTTTAATTCTTTTGCTGTGAAGCCCCTGTGCACATAAAATAAAAATAAAATGTGTCTTCTTTTTTACTAATTTGCTTGTCAATTTAAATCATGAATTTACCCTTGGTGCTTAAGATCTACTCTGTACCCTGTGCACAAGAATACAATTAGGACTCCAAATTTTCACCTCGATTATAGAACAAAATATGGGCCACCTATAGAGAGTATTAAGACTTTCCTAGAAGAGACTATACAGAGATGTAGAATTTTGGTAAGTCTATGATTTCAGTTTACAAGAAAGGAAAGAAAGAGAAAGAAGAAGGAAGGAAGGAAGGAAGGAAGGAAGGAAGGAAGGAAGGAAGGAAGGAAGGAAGGAAGGAGAGGAAGGAGAGGAAGGAAGGGAAGAAGGAGGGGAGGAAGGAGGGGAGGGAAGAAGGGAGGGGGAGGGAGGGAGGGAGGGAGGGAGGGAGGGAGGGAGGGAGGGAGGGAGGGAGGGAGGGAGGGAGGGAGGGAGGGAGGGAAGGAGAGTAAAACCATGTCTCAGTTATTTTAATGAAACCTCTTAGGAATTTTTTTTTAATTTCTATGAACTCCTTAAGACCCTATGTTTGACAGGTGTAAGGATGCTAAGTAAAAACAAATCTGGACTTGGCAAGAAGAGAATTCATTCAAACGTATTTTTCAAGGACTATGTGCAGGGGATAAGTGCAATTGAAGAAGAGGGACTACTTCCAAAGGAAGAAAATTCTGACTATGAGATCTACAAGTGCCTCAAGTACTGGGTAGAAAGGACTTCCTTTTCTAGAGAGAAAGGAACATGGTGACAAAGAGCCAGATGTATAGGGAAGCCAGATGGAAAGGTAGTGTGAATGGATAGGCACATAGGCCACTTCATGGTGAAAGGATACACCAAGGAGTATAGGTAGACTGTGCCGAGGCTGGCAGGCATTCCGTGATCTGGTTAACAGGCATTTGGTCCTATTTGATGAGGAGGACCAAAGAATTGGGCTACTCATTTGTGAGATAATGAAAGGAACTGGCCTGCTTTCTAAGCCATAAGGGAAATGTGGTTCTTTGTGCAGAGCAGCTTTTAAGAACACAAACAATGGGAGAGATTTCTTTATCTTCGTTCTTTCATTACAGCACATGACTCAGATAAAAGTTAACATTGTCACTAATTATAGAGGTAGTAGACTCTTTGTTTAAAATTTAAATAATCTCTGAAAATTTCAATCCGCATATAGTCTCTCTTAGGTTTTGGATTTGGATTTGGTTTTTTACTCTTGAGTTGCTAGACATTGACTCTTTTATTCATTGACATCAACATAAGAGCTCTTTCAGGGTAACATCAAAATGTTGCATTAATCTAACAAAGTCCTCAATTTAAATATGTTGTAATGTAAAAAGTAATTGGTGTAATAAAAATACTCCCTTGTGGCCAATTGGAGAGATATTTATGAAAAGTATACCATGGGCATCTCACTTATTTCTTTAGATTTATATGAAGACAAATTCTGTGACCACTTAATTCCAATTTTTTAGAGGTTAGAGTAAAATCAAACAGTCTTATCAAAAACTTGTATAGAATGCAGAAATTTGTGACTGAGAAAACTGTCCTTTTCCTGCACTGTAGTTTTATCTTCATCTGGATTTGTTCTGCATGATTTATACCAAGAAATATTTTTTAGCTACTGGGTAAACATGCTCAGGTATCTTTAGAAAATTCTTTTTAGAGACTATGGCAAGCAAACAGGTACAAGGAACAACATAAAAAAGTGATAAAAAATTAATTACAACTTAATCCTTAAAATACTTTACAACCTATACACACAATGTACTGAGCCGACATAATAAGCAGTATACATTTAGGTAATCCATTTTTAAATATTACTTCTAAACTATAATCTCCCTCAATTACAGAACCAGAATAAAACATCATCGGGCATATAACAAAGGAAGTGTGAACTGGCTGGGTTACGTGTTAAGAAAGGAAGTCCTCAAGTAAACATATTGCAAGTGCCCTCCTGCCTTTCCACCTACCCTCTAATTATGTTTCTCCCTCTGCTCTCTCCACCCACTGCCCAGAATTATTTCAAAGGAACTAAAGCTCTTATTTATGGAGTTGCCACAGTGTTAATCATGTCTAATGGTTTTAACACAAAAGCGGCCAACCTTTAAATGTGTTACTTAAAAATCTATTAATGCCTTGCTTCCATTTGTGCCTCTCTCTTTCTCCTCAATTCTTCCATGATTCCAGAAACCCTCCCTCCCTTTACTAAAATCAACATCCCTCTTTTCTGTGAACTTGCACTGGAGTGAAAGGAGCCAGTTGAGGAAGAACAGCAAAACTGCAGAGACTATGAGCTACTGAAGGCACCTTGTTAATGCATGCATCCCCCAGTCAGTCATGACCTTCTAACACGGTACTCAGCCAACATTTACCAAGTGGAATGGAGGAAAAGAGGGATGAAGGCAAAGAGGAAGAGGGCTAGAAGTGAAGGAGCACGATATTACTCCTCATTAAGAGGGTGGGTGTACCTACTTTCTTTCAGGGAGAAATACATCAAAAGTTCAGTGTGCTCCAATGAATAAAAATTAAAGACTTGTTGTCTCCCTCTCTCCCTCTCCCTCCCACCCTCTTTCTCTCTATGTCTGTGCCTGTGTGCATATGCATTTAGATATAGATATATAAATATTACATAGATATTTTACTTTCAAAGAGGATCATGGGATAGCTAGGGAACACAAAGAAAAGTCAGCTCTGGAAGCTTCTGCTGCCAAGCTGCTCTAAGAATTAATTGTTCTCTCACACACAAATTCAGGGTCCATTAGTGCCGTGATGCAGTAATGGCCTCAGGGTCCCTTTCTCTGAACTCAAGTACTGTCGTCCATCATTGTTGGCTGGGGAAAGTTAAGCAACAGAGGCATAAAGGGTGCTGGGGTGCCATGGTTTGTAGCTACAAACACTAAAAACCACCTACAGGTCACTGGTTCACTTCACTTTGCATTCTGCCTAGTTTGCTAAGAAGGTATGGGGTGATCAGTAATTACTTAGAATACAAGAACCAGAATTAATTGTTCCTTTTCCAATGGTGTCAAAAATAAACAAGAGAAATGAGCCCCCTGTATCTGGAGGCATAAAATAATAGTACTTAGTTGTTGTTGTTGTTGTTGTTGTTGTTGTTGTTGTTGTTGTTGTTTTCAAAGCACTTGACCATTTATCAATGCATTATTCCAACCAAATATCCTTAGGAGATTAGTCTGGTCATTTTGCCAATCTTTCAAGTCTGTCAGCAGGAAAACAAAGGGAGTAAGGGCCTACAGAATCCCAAATTTATCACTGTGAGTCAGTGAATGAGTGAGCGGTGCCTATCAGAACAACCTAACCTCTCCTGCTACAGAATAGCTGCACCGGAGGGAGCCCAGGGCTGTAAGACATTCTCCACAGTCAGGCCTGCAAAGGAAGGGTATAATTACTGTGCTTTGTTAGTTCTCCATGCATTGTTGGAGATAAAACTTTCAATTCCCACCACAGCTACTCACCGTTAATAAATCTTGGCGCTCCTATGGTTTTCTTGTTGCAAGAGCTAAGTATTCATAAGGACTGTGGAATACAAACTGATAATAGAAGGATGGCAGTATAGACATAGATTGCCCTATACATATTTAAATTGTTTATATACACACATATGTATGTACATAGACAGGTAGGTATGTAAACACGAGCATACAAACACATATATGACTTTGTAAATCAAAACCTGCTTGCCTAGCAATCCAGATTACAAAGTTTAAAAGAATGTGAATTCAAAACATCTTTACATTATACCTTCCAATAATAAACTGTTTCTCTTCTAACCCTATCAGAGACTCTATAAAGCAATAATTTATCTTTCTAACACTCTTCAGCCTTGAAATAAGTTAAGAAGTGTGTCCCTGTAGTAAGCACTGATTTCTTGTTAACATCTTGTATTTTTCTAATTGAGGACATTACTCTACCTGCCCAGATTGTGTCTAGTTCTTGAAACTTCAAGACCTTATCCTTTGTAAATGGAAAGGGTTGGTGGAGGGCAGTGTGAGGAATAGGTAAACTAAAAAAAGGTTTAAAAAACATCTATGCCTTGTTCTTGTTTAAGAAAATGTTCACCATATGTGGCTGGAATAACTCTTGCTTCCTAAGTGCCATGCTGAATCTTAAAATTCTGCTCTAAGAAGTCTGGAAAGTAGAAATATCTACATATACCAAGAAAAGCAGACTTTAAACACCTCTAAGAATAAAAATGATCCTATGATGAGAGAAGCAGGCCAATTAAAAAAAAACTTCCTATATACCACATGTTATTCCAATAATGAAACAAAGAAAGAAGTATCTGAATAAATAAATGTTGCTCATTAAAAGTCCAAACTTCTAGAATTGTACTGTCCAATACAGCAGCCATTAACCACTCTTGGGTATTTAAAGGTGTAGGTTTAAGAATCTGTCCCTAGGGCTGGGGATATGGCCTAGTGGCAAGAGTGCTTGCCTCGTATATATAAAGCCCTGGGTTCAATTCCCCAGCACCACATATGTAGAAAACAGCCAGAAGTGGCACTGTGGCTCAAGTGGCAGAGTGCTAGCCTTGAGCAAAAGGAAGCCAGGGACAGTGCTCAGTTCCTGAGTCCAAGGCCCAGGACTGGCCAAAAAAAAAAAAAAAAGAATCTGTCCCTAGGTTGCGCCTGCTATGTTTCACATGTTCAGGAGGCAGACATGGCTATAGCCTTGGAGAATTCAGATACAGAAGATTTCCTGCATCACAAAAAGCTCTTTGTCAATGAGCACCATTTTCACATATAGGGATGTTTTTAGTGCTCTTTAGAAATCTGGATGCATGATAAAGAGCTGAATAAATAGCTTTCCACAATAAGTTAAGTCATAGTACAGATGTAAGTTACTCTCTTGAAGACTTTCAAAGGAAAAAATCACAGTAACTGTGAGGCCAAAAATTGTTTTTAAAAGTCAAAGTCAAATAATATTATTAATTATATTTTGCTTGAATCCCCATAAATAGTTTTCATGTAAAGAAGAAAATATGATCATTTTCAGGGATGATTATGGACTTATTATACTCACTTCTTTTTCTGTTCAGGAAATCTGGTGCGACATGGTATAGTCATACCAAAACCAATCACAAGTGTGGCTGTGACAAAGGCATTTAGGAACCCTTGCAGGAAGAAAGAAGAAATGTTTGCTGACTAAACACACTGATATATGTTTTCACAATGGGTGGGACATTGGAACTTACATAATCCTGATAGAGCATCCATGTCTATCTCAGGAGTAGTATCCAATGGCAGACCTAAGGATCTGCCTCTTGATTCTGTTCTATTCTATTTAATAGTGTTACCTAAAGCTTAAAGACATAAATGCTACATATATTAAGTGAAAGATGATACAAATGTTCACTAGAGAACAGAATCAAATAATAGAGGATTCTTTATTTAAAAAATATATTTTTAGGGGCTGGGGATATGGCCTAGTGGCAAGAGTGCTTGCCTCATATACATGAAGCCCTGGGTTCGATTCTCCAGCACCACATATATAGAAAACGGCCAGAAGTGGCGCTGTGGCTCAAGTGGCAGAGTGCTAGCCTTGAGCAAAAGGAAGCCAGGGACAGTGCTCAGGCCCTGAGTCCAAGGACTGGCAAAAAAAAAATATATATATATATATATATATATATATATGTATGTATATATATATATATTATCAAACTGAATTACAGAGAGGTTACAGTTTCATACATTAGGCATTGGATACATTTCTGTTACCTCGTCCCTCATTCCCCCTCCCCCTCCCTTTTTCCCTTCCCCCTCCCCACCCACGAGTTGTTCAGTTGTTCAGTTCATTTTCATCAAACAGTTTGTAAGTATTGCTTTTGTAGTTGTTTGGAAGGGAATACCAAAGTCAAGAGACACAGGGTAAAAAAAGACAAACAACTACAAAAGCAATACTTACAAACTTTCCTGGTTCTAATACCAGTATACACGGTTTCCAATATACTCAGATAAGATACAGAGATAGTGTAGGTACAACCACAGGAAGGTGATACAGGAATATCATCAATAATAGAGGCTACAGTTACATACGGCACGTTGAAAGTATTTACAACTGTAATATAACAATCGTTTCCATAACATGGAGTTCATTTCACTTAGCATTATCTTATGTGTTCATAAGGGTATAGCTATTGGGCTCCTGTGATCCTCTGCTGTGACTTGCCTAAACCTGTACTAATTATTCCCTATAAGGGAGACCATAGAGTCCATGTTTCTTTGGGTCTGGCTCACTTCACTTAGTATAATTTTTTCCAAGTCCTTCCATTTCCTTACAAATGGGGCAATGTCATTCTTTCTGATAGAGGCATAAAATTCCATTGTGTATATGTACCACATTTTCCTGATCCATTCGTTTACTGAAGGGCATCTGGGTTGGTTCCATATTCTAGCTATGACAAATCGTGCTGCGATGAACATTGTTGTGCTGGTGGCTTTACTGTGATTTTGTTTGTGGTCTTTTGGATAGATACCCAAAAGTGGGGTTGCTGGGTCATAGGGGAGTTCTATGTTTAGCCTTCTGAGGAATCTCCATACCCCTTGCCAGAGTGGCTGAACCAGTTTACATTCCCACCAACAATGAAGTAGGGTTCCCTTTTGGCCACATCCCCTCCAACAGTTGTTATTGTTAGTTTTCTTGATATAGGACATTCTTACTGGGGTGAGATGGAATCATAATAGAGGATTCTTAAGGGACTTGAAGGGGATAAAAAGAAGGAGACAAAAATTAGTGTGACCAAATTTTGTAACAAAAGTCAGGTGCTCCATCTGGTATTTTGGGGCATTACATCAATTTGTGCCACTAGATACATGAGGTTCAGGAGGTAGGTCCTCAAGGCCTTAGCTGACTTTACGCTGTTTGTAAGCCTGGTGTAATCATGAGAAACTATATCACCCCAGATTCCAACAGTTCCTGCAGGCTTTGAATCACACAGCCCAAACATGAAAAAGGCAGGCCTTAGAAGGAGGTTAAATGACAGTTACCAAAAGTATTAATATTCTATAGTACAATAGGTCTGGGACACATCACTATATACTTTAATAAAGACCTAATGAAGTATAGCTTGAGTAACTCAATGCAAAGAAATGATTCATTTTTAAGGAAATTGACATGGTAGTTGACCTGATTTGATCATCACCCATTACATAAAAATAAATGATCACCTTGTACTCAAGTGTGTATAATTATTGTTCAATCACTGCATATCCATTTTATAAAACAGATAATGCTGTTCCTCATCCCCTTTTTCTTTTTGGACCTTATTTTTAAAGGAGTCATCAAGACTTGAGGTAGAGCTTGAGAAGGATGGCTAGAAGAATAAGAATTGAAGTGAAAAGATCAGCAATTCCATTCAGCACAAGGCAAGAAGGGGAAGGAAAACAGAAATGCGCACAAATTGATACGCTAGTTAGAAATGATAGGAAAGCCAATTAGAAGAAGCAATTAAATTGCTTTGGAATTGTTTTATAAGGAATGGAGATTTCTGTGTTAGCCTCCAGAAAAGACTCTAGAGGAACATGAAAGAGAGTTTGAGCTATTTTAGGGCAATTGTTTAAAAAAAAAAAAACAAGGTTGAATTGGCTCTATTCTGTGTTACTCTAGAGGATAAAAGTAGAGCCACTGTATTGGAGTTATAGGAAACATGTTTCAGCTCAGTAAGCAAAATGATTTCCTAACAATTAGCTCTGTCCTGGTGTAAAATAAGATGCCTCAACAGAGCAATCATCACTCTTGGTGGGATATTCAACAGAGGCCATATGGCGGTGGCATTTAGGAAGGATTCTAGCTACAGACAGGAGATTGAACCAGATGACCTCTAAGAACTTTTCTGCTGCTGAAATTCTGTGACTCCATTTCTCACTTCCTCTCACCTGCTCTGATCATACATGGTGAGTAACTAAAGAGCATCCAGTCTCCTCAACAGAGGGTAATAAATCAGGTTTTCCACTGCTCTGCCCCCTCATTGGCTCCAGGCAAGATAATGTGGCTGTTCTCTCAAAGTCTGCAGTGTGTGGGAGCCCCTGATGTATTAGGCTATTTCTATGTCTTAGATTTATTTGGCTTTTCTATAAACAACTTCATTTGTTTCACATTCCCTCCTCTCTTGCATATAACACATCGCATTTGCCTAACCCTTTTTAAAACATTAAATGTATAGTTGAAAGCACCAAGAGGACTCATAGGATAAAATATAATACAAATTCAGGTACATTTGGCAATATGGATATTTGTTTAACTGTTTGATGCAAACATATTTATAGGGGATTTTCTTGGGTATGTTCAATTAATTGTAAAAACAATATGTTCTTACATATAGCACCTAATTAAGGATTAAGTTAAGGGAGCTAAGATTCTTGTTCAAGTCCTTTGAGATTCTGTTCTTTTAAAAGTAATATCTTACCTAGTACGTGTGTGTGTGTGTGTGTGTGTGTGTGTGTGTGTGCAAATGCTGGAGCTTGAACTCAGGGTCTGAGCAAGGTCATTGGACCTCCCTAGCCTTTGCTCAAGGCTAGTAATCTACTTCTTGATCCATAGCTCCATTTCCAGCTTTTTTGGTAGTGTATTGGAGATAAGAATCTCACAAGCTTTCTTACCCAGGGTGTTGTTCAACAATGATCCTCAGATATCATTCTCTGAGCAGTTAGGATTACAGGTGTGAGCCACCAGTATCATGCCCAGTAGTTCTTTTAAGACTCTTCACTAATCAAACAAAGTAAGATAGAAATCCTGTTATAGAAAAGCTTACTATTTAATGACATATAAATAATTGAAGCAGGACAGAATGTATGGCCACAGTTACATAGTTCTTTGGAGAGAAAGTTTCTATCCTCCCATGGAAAAGTCAAATTGAACTTTATCATAAAGAAGAAAAAAAGCCATACTATAAAAGACTGTTAATTATAAATTCTTTTTCTCTCCAGTAGATTTTTACAATGGGAATAATATTTATGGAATATTTACCTATCATCGAAGCATGAATTAGAGAGTTGAAGGAATGAACTTGTTGGTCTTCTTGAAGGGAAATAACCAGACCTACAAACTACATGATAGAATTAAGAATATAAGAGAGTGACTAAACTAAAAGTATTAAGAAGTATCATTAATAACATTTGTTAATTAACAGGAAGTGGAAAAATCTATGAACAACTTTAAGATGGCTGCCATTGAAAAGTTTCTTTTCAGTGCCCAAGAGGAGAAAGATAGAATGACTCCATTCCTACACAGACCATATATAACCTACTTAGTTGTAGGGCTGGGGATATGGCCTAGTGGCAAGAGTGCTTGCCTCGTATACATGAGGCCCTGGGTTCAATTCCCCAGCACCACATATACAGAAAATGGCCAGAAGTGGTGCTGTGGCTCAAGTGGCAGAGTGCTAGCCTTGAGTAAAAAGAAGCCAGGGACAGTGCTCAGGCCCTGAGTCCAAGTCCCAGGACTGGCCAAAACAAAAAAACAAAAAAACAAAAAAACCTACTTAGTTGTAATGTGTTATAACATGTGCTTAGGGATAATCATAGTTACAAATGGAGTTGAAATTGTGAAAACACAAATGATGTGACTAAGTCACCGGATTTTATCTGGTATTTATTTACCATGCAAAGATGATTTGTTATATGAATAATCATTCAATAGTATGTTGAATGATATCAAAACCTAAAATTTAAACACTACAGATGAGAAAAGAAAGAGGTTTAAATGACTAGTAAGGATATCAAAATGAGTATAATACAAATAAATTCATTAAGCCAAAGACAGACACAAATAGCTCATTGGGAAGATTAGGAAAAGCTTTGTATATGAATTGTCAATTGAGAAGTAATAACAATATGTTGTATGTGTGTATATATATATGTATATATGAATGTATATGTATATATGTGTGTGTCTATGTATATATGTATGTATATCTATGTATATGTACACACACACATATATGAAACCTGGACTTGGGCCTTAGAGCTCTGGGAAGTACCAAAAGACTGTCAAAAAAAGGAGTTACCAGATATATATAGATATATATAGATATAGATATAGATATAGATATGGTATTTATTTACTGGATGGGGGAGGGTGTTTTGAAGTAGCAGCACAATAATATCTATAGATTAAATAAAACTTAACCTTGTAATATTTACTGGAAATAGAATGTCATGGGAAAATAACTCAATTGCAATTGTGATGGTCAGATGGAATGAATGCAGAAAATAGGTTTCTACATGACAAAGTAGTAGAATGAAACAGAGTGGCAGATGTTGCATCTGATAGACTAAGATTCAAAAAGACAGACTGTGCTTTAACTATCAGTAAGAGAAATCATACCACAAAAAAAAACACTCAAATGCTGCAAGCAGAATCTCAAGTAAACCGAGTTTGAAACCAAGAAAATTAGAGTCTGAGGTTCCAAACAGACCTCCCCCAGTAACAGGCTAAAGCCAACAGGAAAGACTTGTTGACATCTTTAGTTCAAATAAAACCCCCAAACTATTCATTTGTAATGTGGCTTTAATCTGTACTTTGGGGTGACCATAGTTAGGAATAAAGGGGATATACTTAAGGAAACACAAAAGACATTAAAAAGTCACCAGATATTTATCTCGTGTTTATCATGTGGGGGCGATTTGATGTATAAATTAAAGCTCAGTGGAAACTTCAACCATGACACCATAGGGATGAATTTAGCCTAAAGGAGTATTTTGTTGTTGTTCTGTTCTGTTCTGTTTTGTTTTTAATCTCTGAAAAAGAAAAACAAGTAGTTTTCTTTTCATCTCAGCTCTATTCCATCTCCATCATGTGGCTAATATTTTTAAAAAGAAATATCTATATATTAGAATATTACATATATTATATATGTGTATATTCTATATAATATATGTGTGTCCGAATATTAGATAGCCCTACAGAAGGAAGATCCAGAACAAGTTAGAAAGAACAGGAGTACCAGGTAAATCACAAGGTGAGAAGCAGGTTAGATTCCTGGGAGAAGCTTCTTTGAGAAGGTACATTGGGCTGTTCATTTCTCCTGCCATGAATCATTTACTCCCATTATAAGACAGAGAGGGTCTCTAGCTTAGCAAAGCACAGCAAGCAAGAGTCAGAATCTGAATGTAGAACCAGGTAGTCTCACTGTTAAAGCACTATAAGCTCAAATCTACGTTTTATCTTACCTTATTGAGCCCTCTTACCTGGGAAAAAGGAGCCCCAGAAAGAGAAGGCAGGCAGTTTTTAGAGTATAACACCTGAGTGCTATCACTATAACTTTTACCACAAGAAGTAAAAAGAGAGCCCATGTTCAGATAACCAAGAATTCACAATGATAGCACTCCTTCAAATACACCTTACTTGGGATCTTGGAACCCAAAGACCAGATTAAGGACTTCTCTTTGTTTGAAAGACACAGAGAGGAGTTGGCTGAAATATAATTTCCTCAATTCTAAGGTGTAGCCCATTCAATCTTTCATTCCACAGTTGCTGAGAACAAGGATATTCCAGGCTCAGGATACATGCTATAAACAGGACCCCTGCTCTCATGGTACCAGTCCTGTTTGGGAGGAAGGAAAGGTTAGCAAGCCACAATCTGTTGCACAAGCAAGGAATTATGAAAGAAAATTTATTTTTGGTGAGTGGAGAGAACCACTAAAATCTATGCAAGAATTTAAAAGCAAATTCCAAGTCTGAAACTTTAAGATGAAAATCTCATTGCCTTAGAGAAAAGAAAATATGGCTTTATCACTTTCAAAATAGCTAACATCTGCCCTGAGTGACCATCCCTAAGTCATTTAATCCTTTAATAAAGACATTGTGTTATAGGAGAAAGAACTTGATATGGAGACCTATGTTCACAGGCAGCCCCTGCTGAGGGTTGGAATCACCTAGGAGGAATGCAGAAATTGCTTTGCTATATGGGCATCTGTTTGTTCTTCTGTAAGTAGGGATTGATATTTTCAGGTACAGACAGAGGTGATGGGCAAATTTGTAATTTTATTCAGCAAATGTTTCCTGGATACCTATAGGCAGACATATAGATAGCAGGTATAAGACTGAAAAGAAAATAAAGAATAGAAAAAAGGAGAACATAGGAGAAGTGAGGGAGGAAGAAGAGAGGGAAAGGGAGGGGAGAACAGGAGAGGGGAATAGAGGAGGGAACGTGAGAGGAAAGGGGAGAAGGGGAGAGGAGAAAAGGTGGAAGAGAGAGGAAGAAGGTAAAGAAGGAAGACAGAAAATATTTTATCAGGCATTTGAGAATTTTCAACTCTAGTGTTGCCTATGCATAAAAATGAGAGTATTGTTTTTAGTTTAAATGATGATAACTAGAATGGGGAAGAGAAGGAATGTCAGGGTCCAGAAATACAGTAGCAGCAGTGAAGCTAATTGCTGACCTTGGAAGTTACTTGATGCCAATCAATTCAATGGCATTCCTGGAGTTTATACATCAAGGATGTGTCAGAAGGCAGTAGACAGTGGAGGTAACCTTTACTATCAAACAGCCAAGAGTGTTTCTTTTATTTTAAAAAAAATCAGGGAAGGCAGAATGCCATCTCCTTCAAAGATATCCTTGCCCTAGTTTCTGAATCTAATAAGTACATGCTACATTATGTGACCAAAGAAATTTTATAAATGCACAATACAAATTAATTGGCTGTATGCTAGAACCCTTATTTTGTGTTACCCAGTGAGCCAAGCATAATTCCATACACCCTTTAAAAGCAATTTACAAACCAGTGTCTGGTGGCTCAGGGCTGTAATCCTAGCTATTCAGGAGGCTGAGATCTGAGGATCACTGTTCAAGGCCAATCCAGACAGGAAAGTTCATGAGACTCATCTCCAATTAATCACCAGAAGACCAGAAGTGGCTAGTGTGGTAGAGCACTAGCCTTGAGCAAAAGACCTCAAGGACAGAGCCCAGGCCCTGAATTTAAGCCCCATTACCCACAGGTTTTTTTTTTTAAAGCAGTTTATGTAGCCCAAGGGGAAATCAGAGATAAAAAGATATATAAACCATGGCTGAGTCAAGAGCTGGTTTTATGATGGTAGAGCCCATCTCAATAAAGAATGCAAAGAGCTTTGAGGAGTTGAAAGAGGCTCCTAGACTATCACAAGCAAGGGAATAGCAAAGTCAGGTTCATGCCCACAAGGACCGAAACTGAACCAAAATTGGGATGATGTTGGAAACAGAGCAGCTTTCTGAAACTGTAAGCAAATGTCCCAGATAAGCCATCCTATATACAGATGACTAACAAGTAGAACAACGTTATCACGCATGAGTGCTGTTGAAGATGTTATGTCCTGGTGCTGATGTTTTCTGGAATCATATCTAATCAGGACACTGAGCTCTGGGACATATGGTTGGAAACTAGCTCAGGCAGGAAAGTCCATGACACTCTTATATATAAACTTCCAAAAAAATGGAGTTGTAGTTCAAGTAACAGAGTGCAAGCCTTGAGCAAAACAAGCTCAGAGACATCAGCTAGGCCCTGAGTTCAGGTTCCAGGATGGGCAAAAAAAATGATGACAGAAAATAAAAATTTGTTAACAGAAACAATAGAAAATATGTCACTCTAAAATTATGGAATCCTGGTGATTCTCCATTGTCATGAAGTTTTAGGCTTAAATCTCAGCTCAGTGATTTAAGAAATGTGTAATGTTGGAAAAATCAGTTTACTTCTCTAATCACAGGTTAATGTCTTTGAGAAGGCCATGGTTTCATCATGAAGATTAAAATCAGTTAAGATATAAAGAAATTACCAATGTGTTCGTGTAATTTTTTCTCACACACATATATAAGTATACATATAGCATACACATATGTGCATATACATACATATGTAGATTATATATATGTATCTGTTATATATACATATATTCATGTGTGTGCACATATATATAGGCATATATATACATTATATATGTAACTTAAAATCCATAGTTTATTTAAGTCTCCTTAGTTTTTTACCTAATGTCCTTTTCTGCTCTAGAATCTCAACCAGAAGGCTGCAATACATTTGTTATGCTTTTAGGGTTCCCTTAATCTGTGACTGTTTTTCAGATTTCTCTTGATTTAAAGACTGATGGGATACTTCTCTATGGGTATTTGTGTGACATTTTCCTAATAATTAAACTGGATTTATCGGTCTGCTAGGGAGGAAGACCATAGAGAAGAAGGGTCATTTGTATTATGGCAAGGGTTCACACTAAAAATATGACTTATGAAAGTTGATGTTGACTTTGATCCTTGAGCTGAAGTAATATTTATCAGGTTTCCTTCCCCCTCTTTCATTAACGGACTGTTTGGAAAGAAGTCACTATGTGCAATTCCCACTTTACAAAAACGGGGAGTGACATTCCACTTCTTGAAGATGGACTATGGACATCAATTATTTGAAATTTTTCCCAGGAGATTTCATTATCAACTTTTAATATATTTGGTTCACTTTTAGCTCTCCAAGACCTTCAAATTCTGATTCTATAATACCATCTTCTTCTCTCTAAATACAAAACAAAATGAATATTTTCATGTAAATGTATAACAGAAATGATGGAAGATCAGGATGAAGCAATTATCAACCAAAGAGAAGGATTTATTTAAGCTCTCTCAGGAATGGGGTCAAGTGTTGCATGGATGGTCATTTTCAGATAACCTTGGCTCTCTTTCTCTTTCTCCCAGCCAAAGTACTCTTGGTTCAGTTCAAATTTTTAAGAGAAGTCACACAATATTCTCCATCTCTCTCACTAGTTTCAGTGCCCTGATGTCAGAGACACTATCATAGCCATCAGCTTTGGAAACCAAAGTCTCAAGAGTGCTTCAGCATCATAGACATTTTGACATGAGCAACAAAACAAAGACATCTGTAGCATTTAATTCTCTCTCTGTATTAGTGGGAACCACAATGACAATACTTGGCAAGACTACAAATAACCTAGAGGAAAATGTAGAATTAAATTGAGAGTTGGATGGACAGAAGAAATCAACTTTCAATTTCATTGCAACGTAGAATGCTGACTGGCCTTGTTCTGGTGTCAAGCTACAAATTCAAGCCACTAGACAGGGAGCTAAATGAAGAAAATTCCAAGGGGAAATGCTGCCCCTGTAGGAATTCCAGCTGTATTGAGAGGCAGGAGGGCCAACAGTGCTAGCAGATTCTATGTGCCTACAAAATTGGAGACATTGGACTAGCTTCTGTAAGGTCTTAGAGGAATAGCCATGCTTCAAAATCTCAGCTGAGAAGATCCTCAACTGGCCACCGATGCAGCCACTGTTCAGAGAAATATTAACTGCTTACAGACTCCTATATTTTCGTGCCATAAATGACAGACAGTGTTAAGCTATGGGTAGAACACACAAAAGAAAATAGAAGGGTAAAATATTTTTATAAAGCACATAATATAAGCAATCTTCATACTAAGATACAATAAAATTGAAAGTAAGAGTTTGTTCTGATGAAGAAAATCTGTTCATGAATGAAAAAAAAGGAAAAGAATCATAAATCTAAGAACTAGCTACTAACAATTTTTGCCCCAAAACTATCCAGCTAATTTTCCTCTGAAAGATTTCTAAGATACATAATGAATATGTGCAAATTATGCTAGCTATCACCAAGAGTTCAGTGTTGGACCTTCACATATCCTACAAATAACAATATTATCAACATCAGGGCACTGATGACTCATGCCTGTAATCCTAGCTACTCAGGAAGCTGAGACCTAAGGATTGTGGTTACAAGCTAGTTCAGGCAGGAAAGCCCAAGAGACTCTTATCTCCAATTAACCTTTTTTTTTTTTTCAAATTTTTATTATCAAACTGATGTACAGAGAGGTTACAGTTTCATACGTTAGGCTTTGGATACATTTCTTGTACTCTTTGTTACCTTGTCCCTCATACCCACCTCCCTCTCCCCCTTTCCCTTTCCCCCCATGAGGTGTTCAGTTCACTTTCACCAAACAGTTTTGCAAGGATTGCTTTTGTAGTTGTTTGTCTTTTTTTTACCCTGTGTCTCTCAATTTTGGTATTCCCTTTCAATTTCCTACTTCTAATACCAGTATACACGGTAGATTACAGAGATAGTGTAGGTACAACCACTGGAAGGTGATACAAGAACAAGTTGAAGACACAAAGTACCAGCTCCAATTAACCATAAGACAATCAGAAGTAGAGTTGTGGCTCAAAGTGGTACAGTACTATCCTTGAACAGAAAAGCTCAGGGACAGTGTCCAGGCCCTGAATAAAATCCCTACAACCTACACGGAGAGGAAAAAAAACACACCAAATACAGTAGGACTTCTTCACAATACTTCGATTCCTTTAGGTCCTGGGATTATATAAAAGAAAATCAAGTGGAGTCTGACTTACTGTCTACAGTTATTATCCTAGGGTGACGTGACTAAAGCACAGCAAGGCATATACCAAGTGGGGTACTTCATGCTTACAAGGGTCAAAAATATTTTTATAATTTCTTTTTTGTAAAAGTGATTTGAAGAGGGGTTACAGTTTCATCCAACTTGTTAGATACAGTTAAAAAAAAAAAAAGCTCTTTCCCAGAAAAGCATCATTTAATTACCTTTTGTGGTACCTTCCTGGAAGGTAGTATGATAACCCAACACTTGTAGAATGCTACAAAAAGGGTAAAGAGTGTCATAAAGAAGAAAGAGAAAGATCTGTGGTTAGCCAAAATCTACTCTGCCCTTTGTCCCAGAAAGTAACTTCCAAGCCCATTATGTATTACTGAGATCTTGTGATACTCTAAATAATGACCATAATAATAACAGGAGCTTGAAATTACTACATTACAATGTTGTTCCAAACATTGTATGTGAGTGTATGTTAATCCACTTCACATAGACAGAATGAGAAGTGTTCTATGGTTGTTCTCATTTTATTAATGAAGAAATTGTGGTATAGATAGTTTGGTAAGTTGATAAACATTGTAAGACTAGAAAGTGAGAGTCTACGTCAACTTAAGTAATCTGGTACAAGTTCTTATTCATTAACCTGCTCTTCCCCATAAATCAGGCTAACTGGTATTGGATTCAAGGATTCCTCCTCAAATACAATAACAAATCGCTAGAAGTGGGGTAATTTAGAAAGAAAATAGGGTTATCTAGCTTGAAGTCTCATGGGATGAAATTCCAACTAGCATGGAGGTGTTTTAGGCAAGACTTGCACAATAATTGCATAAGTTCCTTCTTAGGGTAATATGCTCCATAACTTGATTATTTCCCATTAACAGCCACTTGTTAAAAGTTCCACCTCTCCCATCACTCAATTTAGCAATGTGATGTAAGAGTTCATGCACTTATTCCCTGAACCATTCTTCATCATCCAATGGAAGACCATGTTCCCAATACATGAACCCTCAGGAAACACACTCAAGTCATATCAAATCACAGCACTATTCCAAATTGATTCTTTACATTTTATTTTAGTGTTCATGCACATAACATTTGTGTAGTCCCAAAGAAGAATAAAAATCTATGTACAAGTATTTCACAAACAGGAAATATTCTGCCAGGCTGCATATTGGTGAGAGACAAGCCAACATAGTTGTAAAGGAAAGGAAAGGTACTAAGAGGGAGTATATAGCAGAATCATGAATCCAGATGAATAGTGAAGGGGGTTCCACATAAAACAAAGAGATACTTAAAAGGTAGTCTTCTAACAGTTATTACAGCCTGTGCCCAATTCATGGAGTCTGGAAGTGAGGATTCAAATCATAACTGGGGCAAAGGGAAAAAAAATCACTGGAAAAGGTATCAGAAAAAGCAGAAGGCTATCTACTCATGTATCACCCCATGTTACAAAAAAAGGGTTTTGCTTTCAACTTCTTCTAAATTTAAAAGTTCTGCCATTTCATCCAAATGTGAGTAAATCCATCCTGACAGTCTTTCTTCCAAGTTTCTGTTCTTGCCCTTCTCTCTTTATGAGATGCCCTTCCTCGCCACATCAGTCAACCATCAAATGTCACTCCCAACTCTTGGCAGATTTAACTACTCTTTCTTAGCATGTTAGTAGAATGATGACAGCAGAAGTCAATGATAACCATCCAGGAATAAACAGGATATGATGAAACCAGGGCATTAATGCAGTTCAGAGGAGCAGAAAATCCTGAGCCACTTGCAGACAGAGGGAAGCTGAGATCTATGTGAGGTCTGAGAGAGAGAGTTCAAAAAAGCAATCAAATTAAGAGCTGACTAGGGCCAGAAAAGGAAGGAGAAATTAATCTTAGGGAGGAGAAAGTGAGATTATGACTATTAAGGGTTGAATGCCCTCATGGGATTAAACATATTTGAGAAACTCTATTGACCTCCCCAGTCACTTCCAAGAAAACAGTGCTGTGCCATCTTTATTACGGGAATTGTTATATAGAGTTGAGAAGAAAGCACAATTCCTTCCTCAGAGCTATAAAGATGAAAATTATGTTGAATTAAATCAAGTTGTTGAAAACATGCTATGGAAGTATTCCATTTGCTTGATTTGAAATGCCCAATGTACTCTCTGAAAACATAAATGCACACAATACGAAGATAAATGTGTTGTAGGTACTGTTAGACATGACCCCAGGGTAAGAAAGATACAATGACGAAACACTGCATTTTAAAGCACCCTATTCATTCACTTTCTGGATGGGCTAGAAAATCTGTGAATCGTCCCTGTAGACTTGTGAATATTTTCAAGTAAAGGAAGCCAGTTACTTGAGTATGGGCTTTTTTTTGTTTTTGAGCTTGTATGCTAAGCACACAATATATCTTAAAGAGTAAAACTGCACAATTTCACAGAAAGGAAAATTCTGACCTTAGCAATATGTGATATCCCAGTGGATACAAGGATTGAGTGTCTGACCAGGCTGTTGTAATACAACAGGGAACTTATAGCAACTACTGAGGCTTGAAATGTGAGAAGAATAACAAAAGCGTGCTCAGCTTATAAAGGTTGGTATTAAATGTCTGTCGACGCAACTGTAAGAGCTGAAGCTTTCACTATAATACACACTAAACATATAAAAAGTTAGGATGAGACTATGCCCTGAGCATAAGCTCTGCTCAAATATGAGCCAGAGAGAACAAGGCAACAGAGGTAAAGTATGAATACATAAATGGGGTAGGGAGAGAAGAAGAAAAGCAGCAATGGTAAAAAGCCACTTGATAACAATAGGAAAGCACCCAGATGGCAATGAGAGAATTAGTAAGGCTCTAAAGGAGCCAAATTAAACTGTCAAAGGGGAAATGTGTTCATCTGCCAACAGGACACAGAACAATGGAGGGAAGAGACATGGTTTTCTAAAACAGATGCTACTGCTGGTTCCTGTCCAGTGTTCTCAAATGGTCACAGATCTAGAATACATTATGGAATTTGCCAGTGTCAGAGTCTGGCTAGGATTGACACCAGAATATTCTATGAACTGTATGCATGAGTGAAAAAGAAAGTAACACCACATGGCTAAGTGGTTAAAGCCAGGGAAAGAGAGAATTTATGGTTAAGATCCTGGATCTACCTCAATACATTTGTGTTCCCATCTATTCACTAGGTATCTTGTGCATTATTTTTTTTAATTCTTCATCAGGGATGGAGAGACTTGGTAACAAGGACTTACTTTTCAAAGCCTCCAAGGTGGCAGAATAAGTTCTGAATAATCATTCATTTCAGTCCCTGTTACAGCAAACAATATAGAAGGCTGGATAAACCCCAGGAATTCCACTTGAAAAAATGAGTATTATAAGAAGATTTTAAGATTAGGCAAAAGAAAAGGAAATAATAATAATGGCTTTAGTCCCAGACTCAGGATGTGGGGACCCTATGAGTCAAAGGAAGTCAAATTTAACAATAAAAAATGAAAGCTCTTCAAAAAAGAGCACTGCTACCAAATTCTCAGGGACAGCCCAAGCTTCAAATGAATACTTAATCTTTTGGGAAATCCATCCATGCCAGTAACACATCTAAAACAATTCAGGTTTATCTCCACTAGGACTAGACACAAAAAGATGAAGAATCATGTAGCCCTTCTATATATAATAGGATATGTTCAGTGCAGCAAAAGAAACATATGGCAACAGAAGCATAAAGGAAATTTATGAATGCTGGAAGGGTAAAGGACAAGGCTTAAAATCTGTTAATGTGAGGTATACGCACAGTAGGAAGTACTCAAAGTGCCTTTTCTACCAAAATAGTTCACAAAATTGTCTCTCCTTCTTTGTGTCCCTATACCCAAGTACCTAGTTCCAAGACAGGATGACCACAGGTTTGGTTGGATCACACAGCTTCCATCAGATAGAGAAATGTGGGACAACTGACTTATAGTTCCTCCCCTCCAAAAGAATGGGCAATGCAACAATTGTAATTACATAAAAAGTAATCTGGAATTGATACAAAGGGAGAATGAATGTTGGGAAGAATATTAATTAGGGCAAGAATTTTAACTAGTTAGGGAAAGTATGTAATACTTTTGTCTCACCAAAATAATAGATTCTTAACATTTCAGCAATGAAATATACAGATAAAAATGTTTTTATTTTAAAATTATGCACACTGCTATGTGCATGGAATGAAAAGCGTAATATCAATCACCATCTGACAATGATGAGTACAGCACAGAAACAAGGAACTGGACAAGGTAACTACAGCCTTCTAGGAAGAGGAATTCAACATCCTGCTGACAAGACTGTAGTCTTGGGCTGGGAATGTGGCTTAGTGGTAGGGTACTTATCTATCGTGCATGAAGCTCTGGGTTCAGTCCCTCAACACACACACACACACACACACACACACACAAAGAAAAAAAAGAAAAAGCCAAGAGTGGTGCTGTGGCTCAAGTGGTAGTATGCTAGACTTTATCAAAAGAAGCTCTGGGACAATGCCCAAGCCCCGCGTTCAAGCCCCAGGACTGGTTAAAAAAAAAAAAAGTGCAGTCTTCACAATAAGTGACAGGGCCAGTATTCTATGTTGGAAATGGATGTTAGGAGACATTTTCTATCATAAATAATAAAATCAGATCTAATGCTGGCAATTCTTAAAAGTTATTGACATAGATTCTAGTGGTCATGTCATACATAGTTCACTCTTCATTAAGGGCCACTTCCCTGAGGAAGATAATCTATAGGCAATAGGCAAAAATTAGTATTTGTATTGCATTTCCCAAGGTTTTAGGGTTCATTTGTTCCACTTTAATCTCTGTTAATTTGAATTATGTTTATACAACTTGAAAATAAACAGGCTGAGACCCAAAGAAACATAGATTCCATTGTTTTCCTCATTTGTAATAATTAGTATATGTCTAAGATAGTCCTAGAAGAGGATCACAATAGCTCAATAGTTATGTTTATGTGATTATGTAAGACGATGCTGAGCAAAATGAATTCCAAGATATGGAAACAAGAGGTTTCCCTTTGTTGTTGCTCTTAATGAACTATGTGAAGTTACTTCTTTTTTGTTTCTTTTTTTTATGGTTTATCCCCTGTTGTCACTGTATTTGATTTTGGTACCCTGGGTTTTATGTATACATTTATCTGAATTAGAGAAGGGAAGGAGAACAACATAACGGTGAGACAAAGGACAAAGGGCGAACCAATGCAGTAGTGATACAAGACAATATGTTGGAAATGAACTTTACACCTTGAGGGGGAGTACTAGGAGGGAGGGAAAGAGGAAGAAAAATGGGGGGGGGTTAAAAATGTGTGACAAGAAATGTACTCACTACCTTACATATGTAACTATAACCCCTCTGTACATCACCTTGACAATAAAATTAATTTTTTTAAAAAGAAAGAAAAGAGCTTTTGTGATACCAAATCATAGAATTGAGGGAGTCATGAGTTATTTGGTAGTCACTGAGAAAGACATAGAGCACTAACTTATGATTCCAATATTATGACCTTTGTTTTGGTATAGTTAGCAAAATGTGATATTAGTGAAAAGAAAAATCTCCACAGATTCATAACATATAAGTGCATGAACATTGTAAGGCTCTTCATTTTGGGAAAACTAAAATTCAGAAAAGGTATGAAAATGCGCAGTTTTTACAGGATTCATTTTGAACATGATCCAAATGATCAGACTCTTTATTATTCTTCTAGCAAATACTAAGCATTATCTTCTATCAGGCATTGTTCTAAATGCTAAAGACACAGAAAGAACAGTGCTCTCATGAGACTTTTACTTTAGAAGGGGAGAATCAAGCAATACACACAGGTCAACAAGTAAATAAAAGTGTTAGATAATGAAGAGATACAGACCAACGGATCAGAGAGTGATGTGCCTTTTTAGAAAGGATTCTTAGCAACTGAACCTTCTGAGAACGCTAAATGAATGCTCAATAAGAACAAGTCTTGTGAAGATTTGGAGAAAATACGTTTCAGGGCAAGAGAATGAGTGCAAAGTCTCTGGAGTTCTACACAATTGAGACACACTTGCAGGACAAAAGCTAATATGGCTCGCAGTATGCATGAAAGAGGAAGAGGCATGAGAATGAGGTGCTCACAGCCCTGATGAAGGAATCGGGGTTTCCTTTACAAAGCAGGGGACATTTTCAGGTTAGTGTTGTGTCCTCAAAGTCTAACATTCCCCCTTTACTGTATTATATTGAAAGAACTTTTCCTGGCCACAAAGACTATACTTCTGGAAGGAAAAAACTATACTAAAAAGCAGATTTGGCTTCTTTGCTGTAGGATTTTATTTATCTGTAAAATGAGGCTGCTCAGGAAGCCAAATGATTCCGTAAAATAGATTCCCTTGGATGGCCCAATCGATTTAATCTACCGAAGGGGTGCCATTTGTTTCCCCCAGGCTAAGACGGAGTTGTATGTTCAACTTGGACATTATGTAGTCGTCTAGAAAGAGAAAGCCCAGCAAGTGAGTCATGATGGATGGCTTGCCTCTGAGGAGTACACGTCCTCAATGAATCTACATCAGCCGGGTTGGGCCTTCCAGCTTCTTGTCTAGAAAAGAGGCCAACTCCACGGGCTCCTTAGAGACAAGGAAAAAAAATTGCTTGCATTTTTTTTTTCCTGCCTGAGGAATACAGTTGAGACAGCCCTGGTTTAAGCCTCCATTTCAAGGCTTATTCTGGCCCTATATTGGAAAGTAAACAAGTGAAAATGGTTTTGACTTATACTAAATGATGTTCAAAACCCACTCAGGCATTCAAGAAGTGATGAGGGCAAGTTGGGATCACAGGAGGGACCAGGATAAGATATTATCGCATGTCCTTCTCATTTTTTCCCTCTGATAATTTTTTATTATAGCAAATAGGATCCATTTATAAGCCCAGTTTTCTACCAAATTCTGATACAGTGTATTTCTTCCACAATATGAATTGTCTCTAAATGAGAACTGGTCTAGTGTGTATTTATTCCACTTATCTCTGTGGAACAAGAGAAAGGAGAAACTACAAAACCAGAATGCATGTGTCTTGATGTTGGATTAACTTGATATAACAAAAAACACATTTATTTTGTGGTCATGTCCTTCTGCAAAATTTCATTACTGATCGTTGAATGTCTTTAAAAGTAAATTAAACACAATAAAAATAGTGAGAAGTAACTATAAAACAATATCCCATGAAAAAGAACAACAATGGTAACAAAGTACCATTTGTTAAGCACTTATTACATAACAGTCACCATATTATATCATAAGCACATTAGACTCATTCCATATTCAAAATGCCCTAGGGAGTGACAAGATCAGAATCTTGGCCAATGTCACAGTGAAGTCTACACTCTTCATCTAAATTGAAAAGTATAGGTTATACACGTTGAAAAAAATTCACATTGTTTTTGAAGGCTATGTAAATTAAGAACATTGATTATAATGCCCTGCTTAATTCCCCTAGGTTAAGAGTCAGCAAACTACAGTCCATAAGTCTAAATCTAGCACGGTGATTTGGTAAACAAAGTTTTATTGGAGCACAGCCTTCCCCATTAGTTATACGTTGTCTATAGTATTGCTTTAATGCTAAGAGCAGAGCAGAGCAGTTACATCAGAGACCATATGACCCACAAGGTATACAATATTTATTCCCAAAACCTTTACATAAATATTTGCTGACCCCTGCCCTCTGTTTCCAATCATTGCTTTCACACAGAGGTTAGCTCGTCTATAACAGGTCTTGTGCTGCCTTTATCCTGAACAAATTGCTACACAAGGTAGAATTTTCCAATGTGTAATGTCTGATAAACACTATTATTAGCACTTAGTTTTAACTGACAAAGCTTCTATCCCCTAATGGCTCTGAGTTCGGCTGCTAGAGGGCAGCATTCTTCTTCCAAGACTTGTCTCCACGATCCTATCTGGACACACACACACACACACATACACACACACACACACACACACACACACATACACATTATGTTTGAGAGGCTTTGCTTGCTTTTGGGGGGTGCAGCAAGTAAGGGATAATTGCCTGATGGTGGAATATAAAATGCACCCTTGCTTCAGGAAGAATAAGCATGTTCCATGACCAGGGTTCCCTGGAGAATCTTTCAAGGGGGTACTTGAAGAGAATCCACAACCCACATTTCAGCAGTTCTCACCCCATACTTTCCTGCTTCTCTCTCTCCTACATAGATTTCACCTGAGAACTCTCATTCTCTGTAAGAGATTCCCAGTGTTACTGTTAGCCCAACAGCCTCCTCTCTCATAGCTTAGCATGCTCTTTCCCTAGGCAACACTGGGCCCATTTAGCAAATAATTAGCCTCTACCTGCCTTTACCTTGAGATAG
This sequence comes from Perognathus longimembris pacificus, assembly GCF_023159225.1. Taxonomy (NCBI): domain Eukaryota; kingdom Metazoa; phylum Chordata; class Mammalia; order Rodentia; family Heteromyidae; genus Perognathus; species Perognathus longimembris. The sequence continues at coordinate 47,079,179 of NC_063174.1, read as the reverse complement.
CACTCCTTTGGAGTAGGTATAGCCATATAAGGCAGCAAGATCCCCTAAACCTCGCAGGTCATATACTTACCTGAGATGGCACTCCTTTGGGGTGGCTATAACCATAGAAGACAGCAAGATCTCCCAAATCTCAGAGGTTATAAAGGTCACCTAACACATAAGCCGGCACTTCTCACTTCTCTCTTGTAAGAAGGGGTCTTGGCAGTCCCATTGCTGGCAATAAATCTTTCCTTTGTTCTTGTATCTGGATGTTAGTGTGGTCTTCTGGCAAAGTCAAATTTACTCTAACAGTTGGACTCTGCTTCTTCATTAACCAATTCAATGCAATGATTTTATATGTAAGCGGTGTTTATTTTCCAGAAATGTGTGGCAATATGTTGTGTGTTATATGATGATATTGGGAAGTAGAAAAGAAAGAATGGAAGGGAAAAAGTGACATCTAGTTCCTAATTTAACTTGGTCTAGTCCCCAGGGCTGAAGATAAATCTAAATAAACCTCTGCTACCAAGAACATCAATGATCACACCAATGGGACCGTACATGTCTTACAGACTAAGAGAATCTTGAGATCTTCTCATCACATTGACTTCAGTGGCTGAGGCTGCGGGCTTTATCAGCCTCAGAAAGAGCAGCAAGGACGACTGAACATAAAAAGAAATGGCCCATGTAAAACGTATTTTGTATCTGGTTCCTATTCTGACATGTTCCAAACCTGTTGAACTTCAGAAGTTACTGGAGTGAAGAAACCAGGAATGTTTTCCTTCTTTAAATCAGTGCACAATTTGTCATGCACATTTTAGCTAAGTTATCGTTTGGGCTCTCTTGATTTGTTTAGAGAATTATGAAGCGTTAAAACAAAGAACCTTCTTGGGGTCCTCCCAGAATACCCAGTAAGATACCCAACTTTTCTCAACTCACACACTCATGATCCACAGCCCATTGGAATGTGTGTTCATAAATGCCCTGAAGCATTCTCTTTAGATGAACAATTAAGAAAGATTTCTAAGAGACTGAACCACATGTGACCTAAATTGGCTTGCAAAATGCTTTTCAGAGCCCAGGGAGCAGCATTTGTAGCATAATCGCCTTCCACCTTGACATTAATTATGCACCATGGTGTTCAGAGAGTGACTCTGAGCCAGGAATATAAGTGTTTGTAAAGTAAACATGTCAAGCAAGGCAGAGCATTGTAAAATGAAGAAAATATCAAATCCAATGCTGTTATGATCCATTTCCTCTACTCTTACTTTTTTCACCACTCATAAATCTTCAACATTCCTGGGTACAAAGGGATGACATTTTCCTCTTCAAAGGAGATTAGGTGACTCAACAATACTTAACAGTTCAGATTTCTTGAAAGAGAATAAGAGAAAAGGAGGTACTTTTTATTCCACTTTGTGGTTGAAAATAAAAAAGGACTTGCTGATTTAAAGAGCTGTATAGCCTGGGGGAACCTTTAGAAAGCATTCTCTATAGGAACAATTCTGTTTCTATACAGCCCTGTGAACTGTAATTTCATGCCCCTGTGTTCATTATCAAGGACATTTGCATGACAGCAGGAATCAAGCAGTTTCTAAGTTTACCTATTCCTAATCCTTACTTCTTCATTCAGTGTCATTAGCCCTCGTAGGTGGCATCTTTATTAATGGCTATACATAAAAGTCCAATGTCACAAAGGATTCCAGCTTTAGCAAGAGCCTTAATGAAAGTATTCTACCATTTAGAGGGGAAAAAAATGTTAAGATAGTATCCAGAATAGTCAAATGATTCCAATGGTTTCAAAATAATGTAAGCATTTCTTCAGCTAAATGTATGATAAGGCTGGACTTAAAAAGAAAATAAGATAAGAAGTGGGCGCCATCTCCCGTGCTGTTCTTGGTGCTCGTCAGAAACTCTTAGTACCTGCTAAGCCCCATTTGCCATGACTATAGTCATCTGGATGAAATGTTTATGCTCACTGATAATAACTTTTTGAAATGTTTCCTTTAAAGCCATGCTTTGGGGCTGGGAATATGGCCTTGTGGTAGCATGTGTGCCTCATATACATGAAGCACTGGGTTCGATTTCTCAGCACCACAAAAATAGAAAAAGCCAGAAGTGGCACTGTGGCCCTGAGTTCAAGGCCCAGGACTGGCAAAAAAAAAAAAAAAACCCAAAAAGCAAAAAACATTCTTTAGAAAACCATCTCTTCATTCTCATCAAGATTTCATCCACTAGAAGACAGTGATAATGCATTTTTTTTCAGGAAAAATGCCTTTATTTCCTTAGGTTACCCAAGACATCACATCCTTTGCCAGGAATATCAAATTGGTAGAATCTGGGAACATACTAGAAGATCACAACATTGAAAAATGAAAAAGTCTCCAGGAAGAACTGATGGCTGGTGAAACAAACCAAAAAATGCTCTTAAGAAAATTGAGCTCTCGGGGCATGAGGGACAAGGCAACAAACAGTACAAGAAATGTATCCAATGCCCAACGTATGATACTGTAACCTCTCTGTACGTCAGTTTGATAATAAAAATTTGAGGAAAAAAAAAAAGAAATGTATCCAATGCCCAACGTATGATACTGTAACCTCTCTGTACGTCAGTTTGATAATAAAAATTTGAGAAAAATAAATAAATAAATAAATAAAAGAAAATTGAGCTCTCGGGGCTGGGAATATGGCCTAGTGGCAAGAGTGCTTGATTTGTATACATGAGGCCCTGGGTTCGATTCCTCAGCACCACATATACAGAAAATGGCCAGAAGTGGCGCTGTGGCTCAAGTGGCAGAGTGCTAGCCTTGAGCAAAAAAGAAGCCAGGGACAGTGCTCAAGCCCTGAGTTCACGGCCTAGGACTGGCCAAAAAAAAAAAAAAAAGAAAGAAAATTGAGCTCTCTCCAGATCAAAAACATTTCAATTTTCTTTGAGAAGGAAACACATTTCTTGAGGAAGGAACTTAGCAAGTAACTAAGTGCTGTGAATTATAATTTAAATGAAATGAGAGAAAAAGGTTATTGTATGAAGTCAAGTGGAGAGTATCTAAGATCATCTCCTGAGTAAGATACGCACAAATTCCTGTGAGAATCCAGGCACTGAAAGAATATAGAAGTTGAAATGCATTCATATCTCTGAAATTCTGTTAAGTAAGAGAAGAATTATATTTGTTTTCTGTTGCTCCAAGAGCAAAATGAGTGGTGTTTTCAAAATAGCAGATGTTGGGCTGGAAATATGCCCTAGTGGCAAGAGTGCTTGCCTCGTATACATGAAGCCCTAGTTTTGACGCCTCAGCACCACATATATGGGGAAAAAAAGGCCAGAAGTGGCGCTGTGGCTCAAGTTGGCAGAGTGCTATCCTTGAGCAAAAAGAAACCAGGGATAGTGCTCAGACCCTGAGTTCAGCCCCAGAACTGGCCAAAACAAAACAAAACAAACAAACAAAATGGCAGATGTTTATAATATAGAAAAAAGGCTTTTAGAGTTACCCAATGATATCATACAAGACAATCCCAACACTACAGGCATAAAAGCAGAAACTGGGAGAACTGATGGTGATTCTTGAATAGAAGCTTAGCTTACAGAGTTCCAAAGTCTTAATTCTTAATTAATATCTCTCTCTGTATGTGTGTGTGACTCAATACTATATATATGGATGTATGTGTGTGTGTGTGTATATATATATATATATATATATATATATATATATATCTCCAGTCATTATCAAGAGTGGTGCTCTAAGCTTTCTGCAATTTGGAGGATATGGAAAAACCCATATGTTACAGAGGAAAACAATAGGAGCATCTTTGGGAGCTCTAATATAACCAACCAAATATTTGTAAGTGAGATTTCTCCCTCAACATTTAAACTCTCTTATCTCTGGTCATAGTATATCATAGGAACTAGGATAGTAATATTTGTCACTTTTTTCTGGCATAAACATATACATATGAGGTTATCACTGAAATTTAAGTGATACCTCAAGTGTTAGGAAAATGGAGGAAAAAGGAAGAAAACTGTTTATTGAGATATAACAGCAATGGGCACAGCCTTCTGGCAAACAGTTGGGACAGGAGTTGGGTTTTTATGAGTTCTGAGCAAGGAGGCAGAGGGTAATGGAAAAGCATTAGGTCTAGCGAGGCGGGGGGGGGGGTGCTTTTCAGTTGGACCCACTACGGAATGTTTCCAGCCAGGCTTAGGTAGATTGCCCTGATGCAAGCAGGCAGTCTTCACTTATCTTCAGTGACTTGCCTGATACCTGTATGCACCTGGAGAAACAGGATGGAGTCAATCCTTAGGCAACGCCTTCATTTAGGGTCTTTGGATACATAAAAAGATGGGCTGAGAGGGGAACAACATGTTTCTAAGTCTTCAATTTTTATATATTTTATATATTTATATATCTATAATGCTATAGATATATATACACGAAAATGTACAACCATATGTGATACGTATGTAAGCTAACAATATAGTGTAAGAGGGTTAAAGGGCTGTTATCAAAAGACCCAATAGTCTTCATTATATTAAATAATTAAACTAATTAAGGCAAATTTTCAAAAAATGTTGTCAATATAAGATATCTATTTTATTGGCTGTTTACTAACATGTTTCAGCTAGTACTTGATATGTAAAAAAAAAAAAACACTCCATTGAAGCAAGCAACCTTTGGAAGGCACCAGTCTGGGAGGTAGGATAAAATTGCAGAGGACATACAGGCAAAGATCCCTACATGAATTGCTCTGGAGAGGAAACATATGGCCAAGCATTCCAGGCAAAGGAAATGGCATTGCTACCATGAAGACGTGAGAGAAAGAAAGCCTAATTCAGAGCCATCCAGAAACTAAAACAAATGTAATACTGCAGGGCAGTGGTACATGAGGGATTGGTGAGGATCAGCGGTGGCAAACCACGAGGTTAAGGAGGTAAAGAGGAACCAAGTCATTTATGTCAAGTTCAAAGTCTACAAGGAATTCAGCAGCAAGGAGTTGTTGACTTGAATATGGCATCATGAGTAATAATAGAGTTTGTTTCTTCCCAAGGAAACTCTTTCTTATAATGTTTAGTGAGTCTTTGAAAATCAAAAAAAGAAAAAAATGTAGCAAATGTTATGATTCTCTGAAATGCAATCATGCTTTTTAAATAGAATCCATTATACTTTTACATTGTGTGCTTAAATTTGCATAACAGGAGCTTAAGGAAGGCACAAACTTATGCATAAACCAGATTAATCTTATCACTAAGAATCTCCACTTTCTACTTCTATATCTTGAGTGCTGTTACTAAGAGAGAATGCCATATGAGATCTAGAGAATGGCCCTCACTTTAAAATTCAGAGTCCTTAAAGTAAAGACTCCCTGTAAAAGCACAGCTAGAATCATAATAGGATTTCTTGCTTAGACCAAATCTCAGTATTCGTAGTTGTATATCAATGGAAATAAGGCATACCCAAATTATAAAAAGGTAATTGGATATCTCCATAATATAACCAGACATGCATATCTGCCCTCTAAATATTTTTCTTCCATAATCATATACCTTTTGGGATTGTTTAGGCATGTCAACCCACTAACTTGAGTCCTGGTCTTCTATAACCAACAGAAAATATGTAAAGAGTATTTTGTACCAGTCATTCACTTCAAGTACAATCTCATATTTCTGAACATGCTGGGTAATGTTTAGCCAAAGTCTTTGCACTGTACTTTCTAAGCTTCTAAGCAAAAGCCAAATGCACCATGTAATGTGTGTGCCTAGTGTTGGGGAGCTTATTCTACAAAGCACAAACAGCTATCGTTACTTGAAGCTCTCTTTCTTTCTAAGAAAGATCTAGACTCCAAACTATAAAGTTTAGATGTCTTTTTTCAAAAGCACTATCATAAACTTCTCAATATTTTGTTTTAAAATTACCTATGTCAACCGTGTTTACTGGTATTGGAAGTAGGAAATTCAAAGGGAATACCAAATTCGAGAGACACAGGGTAAAAAAAGAGAAATAACTACAAAAGCAATACTTGCAAAACTGTTTGGTGTAAGTGAACTGAACAACTGGGAGGGGGGAGGGAAAAGGGGGGAGGGAGGGGGGCATGAGGGACAAGGCAACAAACAGTACAAGAAATGTATCCAATGCCCAACGTATGATACTGTAACCTCTCTGTACGTCAGTTTGATAATAAAAATTTGAGAAAAAAAAATTACCTATGTCATTACAAATCATCTCCATTAACTAGAAATGATATATGAAATTGTATAGATAAGCAGTTGTGAATGGTTCTATTGGATCCTTAGCAGTTTCACTTCCTCAAAAATGGTGACACCATGCACCATGACTTGTAGGACATTGTAAACTATTGGTAAAGCTCTCTGCTCAAAAATTTTGTGTTGACAATTTGACATTGCTAAAATATGGAACCAACCCAGATGCCCCTCAGTAGATTAATGGATCAGGAAAATCTGGCACATATACACATGGAATTTTAAGCCTGTATCAGAAAGAATGACATTGCCCCATTCATAAGGAAATGGAAGGACTTGGAAAAAATTATACCAAGTGAAGTGAGCCAGACCCAAAGAAACATGGACTCTATGGTTTTCCTCATAGGCAATAATTAGTACAGGTTGAGGGTAGTCACAGCAGAGGATCACAAAACCCCAATATCTGTGCCCTTCTGAACACATAAGATGATGCTAAGTGAAATGAACTCCACGTTATGGAAATGAGTGGTATATCACTGTTGTAATTATTTTCAACATGCCATGTGAAACTGTAGCTTTTTTTGTTGATGATCCTCTTATATCCCCTGCCTGTGGTTGTCGCTGCGCTATCACTGTATCTCATCTGAATACCCTGGATACTGTTTATATTGGTATTAAAACTAGGGAGGGGAAAGGGAATAACAAAATCTAGAGACAAAGGATAAAAAGAAAAATGACTCCAAAAGCAATACTTAGAAAACCATTTGGTGTAAACCAACTGAACAACTCATGGGAGCAGAAGGGAATGGGGAGGGGGAGGAGGGAATGAGGGAGGAGGTAACAAATTGTACAAGAAATGTACCCACTGCCTCACGCATGAAACTGTAACCCCTCTGTACATCACTTTGACAATAAATAAGTAATTATTCAGAAAAAAAATTCTGTGTTGAACTTCAAAATAAAAACAAATTCTTCATTCATGGGAGGAAAGAAAAGAAGACAAAGAGAGTTAGAAAAGAAGCATAAGGATAAGAGAAACTGAGTGGGACATCTGTCCCCTTTGAATAACATACTGTAGAATGTCCTATATCTGGAATATCATTTGTTGCACAGCTTTGCACAACACTGTTTGTGTTTCAACCTAGTATATGAAATCCTGGAATGGACAAACCAACAGATTTTTTTTTTTGGGGGGGGGGGCCAGTCCTGGGCCTTGGACTCAGGGCCTGAGCACTGTCCCTGGCTTCTTCCCGCTCAAGGCTAGCACTCTGCCACCTGAGCCACAGCACCCCTTCTGGCCGTTTTCCATATATGTGGTGCTGGGGAATTGAACCGAGAGCTTCATGTGTAGGAGGCAAGCACTCTTGCCACTAGGCCATATTCCCAGCCCACAAACCAACAGATTTAATAATTTCATCTACCAAATTTCATTAACACATTTTCTACAACACAAGTACAATCTCCAAAAAGTTAACCAACTTCCACTGGCTTGGAACTACAGTTTCCAGAAAAATTAGCCCTTGTGGGAAAGTACCACTGAGTCAGAACTTGGCAAGAACCATTTTAAATGCTATTGGCATGTGATTTTTGTCTTTATTTCAAAGGTGTTTCTTTGAAAATAAATCTGCCAAAAACAGAGCGCAGGTGTTGACAGCCAAGTAGTTGTATACATTTTCATCAGTTGCAGAACTTCCAATGTTGTTAGGGTTAAAAGTTGAAATAGCTACAAACTTTTTAGCAGTGTTCCTTCTGAGCACTGATAGTGAAAAAGTCTTAAGACTCAATTTTTAATAGTTGCTGAAAACAAAATGAATTTCTAATATTCTAAAGAAATAAGGTTTTTCTAAATAGTTTGTATCATTGTTCCTTGGAAGTAAAATGCATTGTCAACCATATTTGGAACAGGAACAGAGCTCCTTAAAGGGGGGGTACTTTCTATTATTCTTGTAACCATAACCATCCATCTACAAGTCTACATGACTTTTCTTCAATAGGTTTTTCCTTGATGGAAATATTTAGCTGGCTGAGATGACTAAAATGGTTATATTGTGCAATGTTGTAATATATATTTACATACATCCACTTTAAGTTTCTTTTTCTCCCCACTTTTTTAGAAGCGGTGGAGGCCATAAGTTATTCTGCTCTTTCTTTATCTACTCAAAAATAAATCAATATTTTTAATCTACACACAAAAACACCAAAAACACTTAAAAATAAAATGGGTTGGAAGACCTATGACATCCAGGAACAAGAGAATATTGTAGGTGAGGCATTTTAGGAAATAAAGGTCCTAACTGCCACATACTCCAAATGTTCTACTGGTTTAGGAAAATCAAGAGTTCTGGCCAAAAGGGAAGCCTACTTCATTGTTGGTGGGAATGTAAAATGGTTCAGCCACTCTGGCAAGCAGTATGGAGATTCCTCAGAAGGCTGAATATAGAACTCCCCTATGACCCAGCAACCCCACTTTTGGGCATCTATCCAAAGAACCACAAACAAAATCACAGTAAAACCACCAGCACAACAATGTTCATCACAGCGCAATTTGTCATAGCTAGAATCTGGAACCAACCCAGATGCCCCTCAGTAGACAAATGGATCAGGAAAATGTGGTACATATACACAATGGAATGTTATGCCTCTATCAGAAAGAATGACATTGCCCCATTTGTAAGGAAATGGAAGGACTTGGAAAAAATTATACTAAGTGAAGTGAGCCAGACCCAAAGAAACATGGACTCTATGGTCTCCCTTATTGGGAATAATTAGCACAGGTTTAGGCAAGTCACAGCAGAGGATCACAAGAGCCCAATAGCTACACGCTTATGAACACAAAAGATGGTGCTAAGTGAAATGAACTCCATGTTATGGAAAAGATTGTTATATCACAGTTGTAACTACTTTCAACGTCCCATGTGTATCTGTAGCTTCTATTATTGATGATGTTCTTGTATCACCTTCCTGTGGTTGTATCTACACTATCTCTGTAATCTTATCTGAGTATATTGGAAACCGTCTATACTGGTATTAGAACTAGGAAATTGAAAGGGAATACCAAAATTGAGAGACACAGGGTAAAAAAAGACAAACAACTACAAAAGCAATACTTGCAAAACTGTTTGGTTTAAGTGAACTGAACACCTCATGGGAGGAAAGGGAAAGGGGGAGTAGGGAAGGGGGAATGAGGGACGAGGTAACAAACAGTACAAGAAATGTATCCAATGCCTAACGTATGAAACTGTAACCTCTCTGTACATCAGTTTGATAATAAAAATTTGAGAAAAAAAAGAGTTCTGGTTGGTAATATTTGTAAGGTTTCAATATAGACAGGAAAGTATGAAAATAAAATGGCATTAAAACCCTTAAATATTTTAGAGATCCAGAAAAATAAAAAGGAACCAAGAAAAATTCATTGTAAAAAGCAATCTTCAAGAAATGGAGAAAAGGAGATTAAAAAAAAAATCTGAGTGTGTATAATTGAAGTCTCCCTTAGCATCAAAAATATCATTCATCTTTTAAATGATTTTGTTTTTTTCTAATTATAACAGTAAAAAATAGAACTCATGAGAAAAAAGGGAAACTACTCAAAGTGTAACTATTACCCATTTTCAATCACCTATATTTCATTCTTAATATAGAAAACATTCATATTTTATATTATTGAATATGTAATCTTTATGCTCCAAATTAGTTTTACTTTTTCCAGTGTCATTAAAAAGTTATAGTGTACCCAAATTTGCTCAATTTTGAATGCTTCCCATTCCAATGATTCATAATTATTTTTTAAAACCCACTGGAAATTTAGGATTCCAATTCTAACAACTAAAGAAACAACAATGTCCTTCAATAATTGAATAAATAGGCATGGTACATACAAATACATTCAATTTAGTACTATACAGAGATAAATGGAATAAATATCAAATCCACTACAAAGACACAGATGAGTTAATAATGCATGTTGTTTAATGAGGTGAGGAAACTATGCGCTCTCATAAATGAGAGAGAAGTATGAAAGAATTAAAGCAAAAGAAAATATACATAATCTCTCTATGATCAGAAAAGTTGTTTCCATGAGAGTATGAATGGACAGTTCTGAAACAACTGTAAAATTTTAAAAAAAACAAGGCATTGATCATGGTTAGTTAGGGCCAAGTTTCTCACTATTGGAGTATGAGGTTACAAAAAAGCAAAGGGTGGTAGCTGAAATGACTAGTAAAAGAATAGATTAGAATCAAAGGCATTAGTATCAACTTATATTTACCTTCATGTAGATTCAAATGTTTACATATAGCTATGTTCACAGTGTGACAAAAGTATAAAAATTAGCATATACTTATCTATTTTCTTGATTTGTCCATTGAGAGAGCATAACAGCATTGACACCTCAGAAGCAACAAGCACACACAATACCCAAGTCTTAGTTTCTAATACTACCCTTTTATAAAAAGAATAAAGGTTCAACAGAGGAATGGCTACTTCGAGAAATGACCACAGTAAGTATGTAATTTGATGAGTCATGTCAAAAGGACCTAGATATTAATTAAAACAATTTCATTTCTAGTGATGCAATCTGGAATAATTTGAGCAACAAAACAGAGTTGTGTCGGATTATAACACAAAGTATGAAATAAATGAGCATATATTCATAAACATCAATAAAGGATTAAATAAATTGGTCAATTATGGAAAATAAGAACATCTTCCACACAGAAAAATATCAGTTTAAACAAAGACCATGTCCTGATAATAGACACACAATTCCCTAGTATTTAAATGTGAGAATGCGAGTTTTTCATAGTGCCAGTCTTCCAAAGTGTACACAAAGGGAGGGGGGAGGTCATCTGGTTACTATGAACTCCACCGGGTGATAAAGGGTAATATCAGCAGATTATTTTGGTAGTTGCACCCCTGACACACGGTAATGAGAATGGAACTTTACTTCTTTAGTAATCCCCCTGAAATGAAAATTAATCAGTGTTTGAGGTGAATTTGAAAATGGTCCCATCACTGTCTGACTGTATGACTTTGCACACATTACTTAACTACCTTAAGCACCAATATTTCTGGTCTCCAAAATGACAGTCACAAATATCATACCATAGACTTTTAAGGATAATTAAATTAAGTGATGCATGAAAATCAACACAGTAAGTATTTTCTATCAGTTGTTGTTGTTGTTGGGTTTTAACCATTCACTGATTTTATTGCATAAATATTCATTGAAAAACTGACAGTATGTTAACATTCTGAAAGGTTCTGGGGAGAATGGTGAATAAGACACAAACTGCTCCAAGAGATTTAGAGTCTTGCAGCTGTGTCAGCATTGTGCATGAGAAAGTAGAGTATTACATGAAAGGTGTTCAACAAGCCTAAGGACAGGTAGCATGGAAGAATATGGTGTGATCAAGCAAGCATGCTGGAGGAAGAGGACAGCTGAGCCAGTGTCAGCAGGAATTGCAGGATTTACTCAGTGGCATGTTGTAATTGACATCTCCCTCCTATTCTCTAGGACCTATAGTGTTCATTTCCTTCCAGTTCCATGTTCAATGACATCACATCAGTAGCTTAATGTTACCCAATGTGACAGTATTACCATGGAAATCATCAAATGCTGCAAATAAGGGTCTTCTCCTTCCCCATCAAGAAAAGACAAACATTTGCCAGCCTAGCACTGTTTTAGTCAATCAAACTGTCAATGAAGAGCAAGATGGTTGCCAAGTGTATGGTAAATTTGGGAAACAGAAGGAGTTTAGCTTAACTAGAGCCTAAAGTGTTTATAAGAATAGTGATAAGAGGGGACCAAGTCATTTATAAGCCAAATTAAAGAAAAGACACTTAGAATTTATCCTGGAGCAATGAAGAGCCAGTAAAGATGTGAAACAGGAAACAAAAAACAAACCATAGTATGTAAGTTAGAAAGAGTCTTTCTAGTTTCAGGGAGTAAAATTGAAAATAAATATGGTGTGCTTAATATTTTATTTGACACAGATTACTTGGGTTTGATCACTGCCTTTTTCTCCACAGGGTTTATTATTGAAGTGTCATTATCACTTGACATTTCAGCATGGTTTTCTTTGTATTTTCTACCTAGATTTCATCAAGTTATCTTTTTTTGTTTTTTTCTACAAACTGTCACACAACAGTAGATTGAGACTTCACACTTCAGACCGTTTTTATTACATTTCTAACTATTCCTAGAAAGTTTTATTCTTCTCAATCTTCTAAAGAGAGCAAGACCTGATATTGTGAAATAAATGAAGACATTACTGGTCTGAACTTGGGTGGGTAGCTGTAGGGTGGTCATGAGGAATAGATTTCAGATAGAAGAAGTTATGGTGACAGAATGAATGAGAGGAGAGAGAGAAAAAAAGAAATGAAAGATACTTAGATATCTAGCTGTCTGACCATTCATTACTTATACTTACACACACACACACGCGCACGCACGCACACACACACACACATACACACACACACACACACACACACACACACACACACACACACACGAACCAGCAGAGAAATTGTAGTTAAGGTCAGGTCATGTAATCCGGAAAACTAGCAACATGGCAGGAGAAGATGGGGAAAGAATATGCTCAATTTATGGAGTTTAAAATGTCTTTGTAAGTTCTAAGAGGAACTGTGAAGAGGTATAATGAGCTAGAAGCTTCAGAAAAAAAGAAAAGAAAATACATTTTGGCAAAAAAAAAAAAAGCAGTAAATTCTTTTTCCAGAGGTTGGAGATGAAGCAAGTGAGTAAGCCTCATGGAGGGAGGCAAATATATCTTGAAGAAGGAAGGTCAGGAGTAGATACAAAAAATGTGAAATCTATACACAATGGAATTTTACACAGCAATTAGAAAGAATAAACTCATGTCATTTGCAGAGAAATGGATAGAACAAGAACAAAGTATGTTTGGTAAGGTAAATCAAGCTCAGAAAGACAAATGCTGCATGTTCTCCTTGATATGCAGAAATTAGACCTAAAATACACCGGGATGTGACAAATTATATAGGATTTCAGATACTCACACACAGTGAAACTAAAAGAGGATACTCTTACGAGAGAAACACAAAGACACAATGCCTAAATGCCTCTTCAAATTTATATTTTAAAAAATACAGGGGCTGGGGATATAGCCTAGTGGCAAGAGCACTTGCCTCATATGCATGAAGCCCTGGGATTCCCCAGCACCACATATACAGAAAATGGCCAGAAGTGGCACTGTGACTCAAGTGGCAGAGTGCTAGCCTTGAGCAAAAAGAAGCCAGGGACAGTGCTCAGGCCCTGAGTCCAAGGCCCAGGACTGGCAAAAAAAAAAAAAAAAATACATACACTTAGCACCACATAAACAGAAAAAAAAAAAACAGAAGTGGCTCTGTGGCTCAAGTGGTAGAGTACTAGCTTTGAGCAAAAATGAAGCCAGGCATAGTGCTTAGGCCCTGAGTTCAAGCCCCAGGACTGGTAAAAAATAAAATAAAATAAATACATATATACTGAAATGAACTCCAAGATATGGGAACAAAAGATCTCTTTTTTGGTTTGTTTCTTTCTTCATTTTTTTAGCTTTTAGTTTTTGATGATTTTGTCTTCTTTATCTTATGCATGGTGTTTTAAAGCGTACATCATCAAAAGGATTGGGGGGAGGTACAGAACTCATGAGGAAAAGGTGAAAAATAGAGTAGCAGGGCTCACTGGACACTGATGAAAGTGAGCTATACAACTCATGGGCAAGACTGGAGGGAGAGACTGGGAGAAAATGAGGGAATGGAAGACACTATGAAAGGAAATGTACTCATTAGCTAACTTGTGTAATTAAAACCCCTCTGTATATTACCACTATTGTAACAATAAAGTAAATTAATAAAATTGGGGGGGGGGGAGGAAGGAAGGTCAGGTCAGTGAGCTGTGTCAGTTGCTGCAGGGTATTCAATAAAGATCTGAAATATTGTCTCTTTGTTGCTCTTCGGGAAGAATGAAGACCATTCACAAGAATCAGAATGGTAGACATCCTGAAAAATGTAGATCAAAGTCTCTGTAAAGACTACATCACATCAATGTAGAATTCAGGCTCCTTAGAACAGAAAGGAACACGGAGTACAGAAATGGAGAAGTCAACAGGAGTTGGTTCCAATTAGCACCATCTATAGAAATACAAAGAGCATGATGGAGGATATTACATTGAGCTTCTAGTACAAGATGATGTCATTGTGGGCTCACTTCCCTTTACCATTATTCAGAAGATTGGGTCTCTTGTTGAAAATCCGAAGTGTCTTGAGAAGAGTTTGGTTGAGGGCTGGGGATATAGCCTAGTGGCAAGAGTGCCTGCCTCGGATACACGAGGCCCTAGGTTCGATTCCCCAGCACCACATATACAGAAAACGGCCAGAAGCGACGCTGTGGCTCAAGTGGCAGAGTGCTAGCCTTGAGCGGGAAGAAGCCAGGGACAGTGCTCAGGCACTGAGTCCAAGGCCCAGGACTGGCCAAAAAAAAAAAATAATAATAAAAAAAAAGAGTTTGGTTGAGGTCAAATTTTGCTTGTTTAGCATCTCAGGTGCAGAAAGATGAAGTTAATTCTTGAAGAAAATGATACTGAATTTGTACTGAATCCAACTTCTTTGATCATATGCAAGCCATACCAGTTAATCAACAAGGATATCAGAAACATTTTGGATAATATCTATGTCTCTGAAAAGGGAACAGCTTGGCAATCTGAGGAGTAATACTATATCAGTTATCTAGCTATGGATGAAGAGCTAATGGAAGATTCCCAAGACCTATCTGTGATATTTTAAAGACAGAATGAAAAGAGTTCTGTTCTAATGATATAAAGGAAAGAGAATGAGAGACAAAGAGACAGGGAAGAGGATAGGGAAAGCCTGAGGAAGATAGGGAGAGACCGGGGAAAACAAAGAGACAAGAAGAAAGACAAAGAAAAGGAAGGAAATAGGAAAGGAAGTAGACAGTGAAGAAGGGGAGGAAGGAAACAGGAAAACAGGGAAGGAAGGAAGAGTAATCACTGGATTTCCCAGGATGGCACACATGAGCAGCCACTTGAAGAGCTATTTCTGTAGAATGGTTGGAGCAAAGGTCAGATTGTAAAAGAACTAGAAAAAAAGGATAAAATCAGGCTATTTCCAGCTTGAATTTGGGCTTTCTTTCTAGCCATAAGAAACCATATTCTTTATAACAAAGGTCTGACCTAACACAACACTTCTGCCTCTCCCACCAAAATACTCCTTACAGTAAAAGAGGGAATGAGCCAGAGCTATAGACTCTTACAAGTACAAATGTACCCTCACTTCCTCTTAATAACAACCCTTCAAATGGATGGTTATTACAAAAAGAAAGTAGCAGTGGTCCCTGTTCATAAAAAAAAAGCTTTAGAGGAAAACATACTTTCAGGAAAAGCATAACCATAAGGACTGTAGAAGTTTTCTACCTCAGGAAGAAGGGCTCTGCCTGAGTCCTACATAAGAAAGTGTGCATGTGTCAGAATGACTCCCGAGAAATGATATCACAGTTCTCTATGAGGAATGACTCAAGGAGCCAAACGCAACCAAAGAATCAATGATGATCTGGAGAATTAGAAATCAGTTTCCCCTCCTGGTACACTGGTTTAGCATGATCTGGTAACACAAATCTTTCCACATCACCTAGGGCTATGAGCCTCAGCTTCCTCACCTAGGAAATGAAGAAGTTGATTTGCACTCATTACATTTCTTTGCCATCCTCACCTTTTTTTCTTTTTCACCAATGAGAATGTAAAAGGCATAATATAAGGAAGTAAATATGCTTTCAGATCCATTTTTAAATGAAATTGTGTTTAAGAGTTTTGAACTGTGTTCCAAAAGCAGTGATTTTTTTTTCCTACAGATACAGTTCCAAGAGTATTCAGCAATAAAATTTTAAGAAAATGGGTCTTTACTCAGAAGTGATTGGCTGGCAGAAAATATGAATCAGAACAAAGAGCATGGCATAGTCTCTATTTTGACTTTTTTACATGTAAAACATTTTCAAACTCAAAAGTCATTACGCTTTTATTCAAGTAATATTTTTGATTAAATACTTACTATTCAATTAAATACAGTGCAGATTATAGGAAAGACAAAAATGAATAGGACAAAATCCCTGTACTGAAAGATTTCATTATGTGAGTGAAGCAAAGGTATAAAATTATAAGGAAAGCAGAAAGAACAAATATCAATGAAAAGAGACAAGCCACATGCACAGAGTGACTGGTTTAACTTTTTGATGGAGGAAATGCTGTTTTTGGTTGGTCCTACATAAATGGATGTTTTCTACTAGAAGACAAAAGAGGATGATCACTTGTGATTGATAGAACAACTGGAGCAAAGAAAATGAGACTTGAAAGTGAACAGTATTGACAAGAAACCCTAAGTTATGCCTACAGCCAGGCTGTGATTTTTAGTAAACAATGATTCGACCCACAGAAGCTTGTCTCTACTTTATTGTAAAGATGCTGTTGAGGGTATTGGTTGGTGTGTGCACTCCTTGAGTACTCTGGGTAGAAATAATTGATATTTAGTATTTCTAACTTTCTAATTCTCCCCATCTTAATCTGATATAAAATTCAAATTATTCAGTACAAATATTCTTTTAGGATTTCCAACTAAAGAGATAGACCCTCAAAAATCAAATTACATGGGGTCAATGTAAAATTCTTCATGGTATGAATATATTTTCTGAAGCTATGTACATATGAAAACATAAGATGATGCTAAGTGAAAGGAACTCCAAATTATGGAAATAAGTGATTTACCATTGTTGTTATTGTCAATGTACCATCTGAAATTATGCCACTTTCTTTTGTCTTTTTCCCCAGGGTTTTACCCCTGATGTCACTGTTACTGATTTTGGTACCCTGAGTATCATAGATAGATAGATAGATAGATAGATAGATAGATAGATAGATAGATAGATAGATAGATAGATACTGGAACTAGGGAAGGGAAGGAGAGCATCAAAATGGAGAGAGAAAGGGTGAAAGGATAACCAATGCAACAGTAATACTTTGCAAAACTATATGCCATAATCTAGCATGGGGGAGAGAATTGGGGAGGGGAGAAGAAGGGAGAAAAATGAGGGGGGAGGTAGCAAGTTGGATAAGAAATGTATGCACTGCCTTACATACATCACTTTGACAATAAAGAAATGGAAAAACAATAAAATAAAATATACTTCTAAGATTTTTTTTTAAAACTGCTGTCCTGTCTGAATTCTTTCAGTGTATATGGCTCTTCTTTCTCCCCAGCCTCTTATTCTCGTTTGTATGCTTGTTTTGGCAGTGTTTATTAAATAGTCATTTCATCTCACCACAAAAACTACCAGAGAAAAGCTCAGAAATAGAATTCAAATTTCTCATGAATAAATAATTTCCTGTTGTATCTACTACAGCAGAAAACATTGTCATCTTCACCATCATACTATAAGTGGACTCGTATGGAGAAATTCCACATTGTATAATAAGAAAAAATAAAAGAAAGGTAAACAAAGGTAGTATTAATAATATACATTTGTCAAAAGCCTAACTCCTAAGGTATTAGGTCCTTAGGTGTTTTGCTTTATTTACTTTATTATTATTATAGAAGTGATATATAGCGGGGTTACATTTACATGCATCAGGTAATAAGTACCTTTCCTTTCATACAGTGCCATCTGTTCTCTCATGTTCTCTCAGTCCCTCCCTCCCATCTCTACTCATGAGTTGTATAATTATTTCACTTTCATCAATGTCAGTGCCCTCCACTACTTCACTTTTCATCCTTTTCCTTCAGATTCTCTGCCTCTTCTCACCCTCCCACAGATATGCACATGACTACACCATATATAAGGTAAAGAATCATCAGACAAAGAAAAAACAAATGTTAAAAAGCCTTTTGTTTCCATGTATTTGGAATTCGTTTCAGTATGTATATTACTTTATATAAATGTGAAGAGGTGCTTAGACATTGTACCTTTGTGATTCTCTTCTAAAACTACCATCTTTGGGTCTCACTATATGTATCTAGAATCTGTATAATAGGTCATATACCAGTGCATTTTAGATCTAACTTCCACGTACCACAGAGAATATATGTGTCATTTGTCTCTCAGAGCTTGGCTTACCTCACTTAACATGATTTGTTCTAGTTCCGTCCATCTACAAATAGGGATCATTTAATTTCTTTCCCTCTGTGAATCCCTTTTATGTCATTTTCTTGCCTTATTGCTCTAAGAATTCCAGAACTATATTGAAGAAGAATGGAAAGAGTGGGCATCCTTTCTGTGTTCCTGATTTTAGGGGAAATTATTTTAGTTTTTCCCCATTTAGTATAACATTGGCTGTTGGTCTGTCATATATAGCCTTTATTGTTTTAAGGAAAGTTCCTTCTATTCCTAGATTCTCCAAAGCTTTTAACATGAATGGATGTTGTATTTTTCCTCAAAGCCTTTTCCTTCATCTTTGAGATGATCACATGGTTCTTGTCCTTGGCTCTGTTCATGTGGTGAATTACACTTACTGATTTGTGTAGGTTAAATCAGCCTTACATCTGTAGGATGAAGCCTACTTAGTTATGATGTATTGTGATATTTTTTATTTGTTTCTGGATTTTGTTGGCTAATGTTTTATTGAAGAGCTTTGCATCTTTTCATCAGAGAAACTGGTATATATTTCTCTTTTTTTGTTGGATCATTACCTGATTTGGGGATGACTGTGATACTGGCTTCATAAAATGAGTTTTGAATCACTCTCTGTTTCGATTTCTATTTTTCTATTTAAGTAAAGCTTAAAAAGTATTGGTATTAGTTCATCTTTAGATGACAGAATTTAGTGGCGAATCCATCTGGGCCTGGGTTTTTCCTTGTTGGAAGACTTTCGATTACTTCCTCTATCTCACTGCATGTTATTGGCTGGTTTAGCTAGTCTACATCTTTTGGGTTCAGTTTATGCAGTTGGTGTGCTTCTAAAAACTCATCCAGTTCTGCTGGGCTTTCCTTCTTTTATGAGTACAGGTTTTAAAAGTAATCCTTTATAATCATTTGAATTTCTTCGATGCTTATTGTAATGCTTCCTGTGGAGTCTCTAACCTTATTGATTTGAATGTCCTTTCTTCCTTTTTTGTTAATCTTGCAAGTGTTCTGTCATTTTTTTTCCAAAAAAACCCCAACATTTTGTTTCATTGAGTTTATGTATAATTTTCTTTAATTTCCATTTCATTGATTTCTGACAATCTTTTTTGTCTCTTCGTCTAGTGGTTTTAGCTTTGATTTGTTCTTGTTTTTCTAGCAGTTTTAATTTTGTCAATGGTTATTTACTGGAGCTGTTTCTATTTTCTTTATGTGTGCACTTAAAGCCATAAACTTTCCTCTCAGCATTGCTTTTGCTGTATCCCAGAGGTTCCATTGTAATGTGTTTTCATTTTCATTAAATTGTAAGAAATTTCTAATTTCTTTCTTAATTTCTCTATGACCCAGGTGTTATTCAGCCACCACCTGTTTGAGTGATTTCTGCAATATGTTTTGTTGTTGAAAACTAGTTTTATTCCGCCGTGGTCAGATAGGACACAAGGAATTATGCCAATTCTCTTGTATGTTCTTAGGTTCTTTGTGTGTACTGTGATATGATGTAATTTGGAGAGTGTTCCATGGGCTGCTGAGAAGAAAGTGAATTGGATCGTTGTTAGGAGGAATACTCTGTAAATGTCTGCTAAGTCCATTTGGGTTATGATGTTTAGTTCAGAGGCCTCTTTGCTTATCTTTGTTTGGTTGACCTGTCCTTTGATAAGAGTGGGATATTAAAATCTCCCACTATTGTTGTGTTTGGGTCTGTCCTGTTCTATAAGTCCAAAAGTATTTGTTTACTGTATTTAGGTGTTCCATTATTTGGTGCATAGATATTGACCACTGCAATTTCCTATTCCTGGATCATTCCCTTTATTACTATCTAATGGCTTTCTTTGTCTCTTTTTACTGATTTTAACGAAAAGTCTATTTTATCAGATATCAATATAGCTACTTCTGCCTTCTTTCAGGGTGTATTTGCATGAAAGATCTTTTTCCATTCCCTTACTCAGACTTGTTTTTATCTCTGACTGTGAGATGGGTCTCTTAGAGCCAACAAATGGATGTATCTTGTTTTTGGATCCAATCTGCTCCTCTTTTTCTTTTGGTTGGGGAATTGAGTCCATTATAATGTTTAGAGTTATTATAGAGAGATGTGTCATGTTTCTTGCCATTTTACTTATTTCTTTTATTTTGTTTCTTTTCTCTTCCTGTGCTTTCTAAATTGGCTTTCTAATGATTTTTGAGATTGTATACTTCCCTTTACTATTATTTGTAATGTTGGTTTAGTATTCACAAATTCCTTTAATTTTTTGTTTGTCATTGAAGGTTTTAGTTTCACCATCAAACATAAATGATAGTTTCCCTGAGTACACCCATTTGAGTTTGCAGTTGTTGATCTTCAGGGTTTGAATTATTCCACTCCAGGCTCTCCTTGTATTGAGAGTGTGTGGACAGATCTGCTGTGATTCTAATTTTCTTTCCATTCTGATATCGTCCCTTCTTTGATCTTGCAGGGTTTAAAATCAATTCCTTGCTTTTCAAGTCAATTTTTTTACTATGACATAAAAAGTGTTTCTTCTTGGATACAGTCTACTGGGGGTTTGGTATGCCTCTGTTAGGTGGGTGAGATTTTCTTAAGACTGGAGAAGTTCTGTCTTTTTATTTTGCTGAAGTGATTTTGATGCTTTAGTATTGAATTTTTCCCCTTCCTTGGTCCCAACTATGCATAAATTTGATCTCTTGGCCAAATCTTGGATTTCCCTTTGGTAGGTTCTGAGTGTTTTTTCCCATACCTTTCACTTTTTGTTCTTGCTCCTCTGTTTTATTATCATATTGTGTTTTCCATTTTATTTAATCTATTATCTAGGTATTCCACTGTGGTTTGCAATGTGGAAATTGAGCCTTTTACGCTCCTGAGTTCTTTGATGGGATCAGCTCTCATAGTGTTAATTGTATTTTTTTAATGAGGTGTACAATGTTTCTATTTTTATCTCAATATCTTTTGGGGAGTCCTGGTTTTTCTTTGTCATTTCTTATCTTTGTACTCTTAAAATTGTTTTTGCATTTCCCCTTCTATTTCATTGGCCAATTCTGTGATTTCTTCAATGGTTCTTTCGTCTTCCATCTTTTCTTCACTTTCACAGAGGTCTTTCCCTGAATTGTTGATGGCTTTTGGATTTGGTTTGTTGCCTTAATTGTCAATGATCTTCTAATCTTTCACTGTGCTTTATGTATTTGGGTTCAGGGCTATGGCCTGAGCTTGACCTGCTCACACCCAACATGTGGCAGCCCTCACTTGGCCTGGGCTAGCTCACACTGGGTGAACTTGCCTATGCTCAACCCCCAGGCCAGCAAGTTCTCTACAGCTGGCAGATGCATTGTCTGGTCTGGGGCATGGGCTGGGAGGGCTAGATTCAGGCCAATGGGGTGGGCATAAACTTCAGAAGGGGTGGGCTCCCACAGGTACATGGGATTTAGTCTATACTTGAGCCCCAAGTTGGTTCTTTCCACTTGGGTGGCAGGAGCTTGGTAGCTGGTTTGTACTCCTGTGCTTGGCCCCAGGCTAGCTAAAAGGAGCTCTCCCTCAGGCCAGAAAAATTTCCCCCCTGGATGGTGCTTGGTCCAATCTGGGGTGTATTCTGGGGGACTAGATTCCAACCTACAGGTCAGCATGAGCATGGTTGTTGGGAGTTTGTCTGTGCTGTTTTCCTGGAAGATCTGGTTTCCCTGCTGACAGACAGGACTACAGAGGTTGCAAGGTCCTAGTGCCCACCCAGTATAAGTCTCAGTGGTCTTCGTTGGAAATCACTATGGAGATGGGGGGTGGGGATGAGGAAGGGCTCTGGCCTCTTTGTCCTCTTCAAGTGTGATGGCCTCTTCTTGGACTGGAGAGAGGGGTCCGGGCCAAACTCTCGGGGTCCCCACCAATGCTGGTCTCCCATGGGGGTAGTGGGGGGGTCCCTGGCAGGATACTCTTTGACCCTGGAGTTGGTTGGTGGCTGACCAGAGGTGCTGTAAAATATCTCTGGGTCTAGATGCCACAGTCTCACATTGCAGTCCAGGTCAGGTTCTCTGCATCAGGATGCCACAGTCTCGCTGGTTGGGTTCTGGCAACCTGGTCAGCCATGGAACTACTCTCATGGCCCGGAATAGTGGGGGGGGGGGGGGGTGAGGGGTGTGTAGGTACTTCGATTGAGATGTTTTTTGTTTTTTGGGTTTTTTTTCATTTCTTTGATTCCGTTTTTTTTTTCTATAATTTTTATTGTTGATCTCTTGGGGAGAAGTCATTGTTAGGACCCTAAATCTCTGTTTGATTAGATAGAGCTAAAATAATTCCCTATTTCTTTGCCACCAGCTCTTCCATCTCTCAGGTATTATTTTTTCTTAATTACCTAAAATGGATGAAAGCCATCATTTTAGCCTCATTTACAGAGCACTCCTCACAGTATGCATATGTACAGGGATTTTGTCCTCCACATTCTTTCTTATTGATACCACGAGTCATCTTTCCAAGCCAATTGTCCTTATGAGTCATAAAAGCTTGCACTGGGTAGGGATTGTACTAGGTACAAATACAGACTCAATTTGTCACGTCCAACAAATACATATACATATACATATACTCCAGCAGTTTAGCCATATTTCACAGTGCATAGTGTTGACTATAGATCTCCTGACATGATAAATTTTATGGCCAAGTGTGGTGGCATTTCACAACCCTAGGGTCAACTAAGTATGATTGGTCCTTCACTGACAGGGTCAATTGTGATAAATTGCCCTGCTGAACTCCCCATGAAATATGACATCTCAGGTTAGCCAAATACTCCTTGATGTGTATGCCCCAGTTATCCCAATGACATTCACTAGGGGAGTTTTCTTCTTAGGATGAAATGATACCATGTTTGCCTTTCTTGACTCCCTTACTTTGTCAGCAGTGAAGAAGGAGGTTATGTAATTCCTGTCCAGGGAATATTGTGGACAGATTTTCTTCTCTAATTGTAGGAGATGAAGGGCACTGCCTAGGAGTAGTATAAGAAATACAATGGCTTGTTCAATTTCCCTTATCTTTTATCAGTTCCCCTGGTGTGGAGTCATCAGTCCATTTTTCCTGAGATTATCTTTCCTCATACATAAAATCTGGAATAGTCAATAGACTGATACTATGTAATCTTCCAAGGAAAATGTGACATATTTAGAGCAAGAAAGAATCATAGTTCCACTCACAGAATTAAGTGCCTGTATATGGAAATGAAACCTGAAAACTGCGTAAATTGCTCAATTGTTGCAGCTTTTTGAGACTGATTTATGAATGACAGCACTAATAACAGTGTATGACGCTGCAGGTCAGTGTCACCACAACCTGTCTCCAATTAGTTCAGCCTATTCACAAGAGCACAATATCATTCTTCAAACTCTCTCACAAAATAACTATGAGATAATAATGACAAGTCACTGGACTACTCTGGCCCTTAGATTTTTCACCTGTGAGATAAACATTAATATTCTGCATCTCTCCAAATTTCCTCCCACAGACAATTTTCTAAGTGGCTAGGGCAACAATATGCCTAAAGCATAGGATGTCTGGACCCCAATCCTGGATCCTTCACATGCTAGATGAGCAAATTAGCCAAGTTAGTTAATCTCTCCTGTGAAATAAGAGAGCTTATAATGACACTAAACTCAGAAGACTGAAAATTAAATAACTAACTATATATAAACCATATATTGTAATCATGAAGGAAATAGTTTTTAATACTTGTCAACTATTATTATCCTAAATGTCCATATTATGGGTATTTGAAAAAATCATTGCTAGTGTTATAAATTGGATTTTATATAGCAAAATAATTAACTTTTTTATTACCTCACCTTCACTGCAACTCAACATTATAATAGGCAAATTATTATCGATGAATAGGATAGACTGCGTAAGTCTTGCATTAAATATCTCTGTTTTCTTTACCAACATGTGTCACAACCATATACAAAAGTAGTAATACCTTAAACTCCTCCCTTGTTTTAATTAGTCACACCCTGGTTCTTTTCCTCAACATACACACAAGCACGCATACACACAGCTATAGACATACATACACATATACAAAACTCAATTATTACACAAATCTATTACAATTCCAACTGCCCAGTATCCTTAGTTTCCCATCATGTTACAAATACCCATAGGACTACTCAATAAAGTTTCATTGATGATGATAAAAATGTTGAGTATGATGACAACAGTCTTAGTGTAGTAAATTGTGTTCACTTGTATGTGCTTTTGCAGCCATTCACATGGCATATAATTTTTAAAGGCTTCTAAGTATCTGGTTCTGTAAATGTTCTATTAGGCCTCAGTGATGCAATTACAGTGATGTAATAATATCCCAAAACAATGATATGATAGATATAATATATCAGTCATCTAAATTTAAATTCAGGCAAATTTTTAATTATAATCTTCTGGTCAAGTCATATATGTTCATTTTTAAGCAAACAATGACTTGTGGTTAAGAAATTCATTAGACTGCTAATTGCCTTCCCTTCTCAGGACTCTGAGTTAATCTACAGATATATTTTCTACCCCTGCCTTTCCTCATCTAAATACTAAAGGGGTTTGGCTAAATAATCTCAAAGATTATTCCTTGTTCTAATGTTTTATGGAACAAAGTCAAAAATATCTCTCCATGTCTGGGGATTAAGGAAATAAGCACAGGCAGGAAACATGATGCATTTTAAAATAATGACTAGAAGGATATGCACAAAAACGGATAATTTCTGGGTAGTCAGCTTGTGGATGAACTTTATTGTTACCTCAATGTCTGTCTCTCTTTTTTATCCCTTTCCTGTTCCATTGCACCATTATTACATGGGCTGCCAAAAAAGAATCAAATGTGGTCAGCTTTCCTGGAACACTAAGTCTAGAGAAATTCTAGAGGGAACTCCTGGCTTTCAAATGATTGATAAGTCAACTGAGCCACAACTGACACATGTGGAAAAATCATCGATTTTAGAGTTCAAAAACTTTAAGACCGTTTTTGTGTTTGGTTATATATTCAAACCACAAACAGCACATGTATCCTCTGTAAGGTTCAGGTTCAAGCATCTATCAAATGCAAATCTTCACAATTGGCAAGCACAGTCATTGGCTAGCTGGCTAGCTGGCTATCTAAGTCTGTCTGTGTCAGTCAAGGTGAGAATCACTGTGATTCCATCTCTTCCAAACTAGGCAGTGTAGAGTCATTGAGATTAAAAGAGAGAGCGTAAGTGAAAGTATGTTGTAAATCCCAAAAGTTTTCATGTACATTTTGGAATAATTGTTACTGTTGGATTATCTCATTTGAATATTAGAGTTTTTAATGTCTAGTCAATTACAGTCATATAAACAAAGCTAACTTTTGTTTTGACTAGATATATTCTTCTTAATTCCAATATAGAGGTAAAAAAAATCAAGAGGAGAGTGCATTTGTTCTTTTTACCAAACATTAAATGGTAATAGAAATAAGCTATGCTATTACATCAATAAGCATCTCTAGTATGAAGCATGGGGATATAGTAGCTTGAGATATAGTAGAAGCTCAGTAACTGTAATAAAGCTATTGCAATGGATGATGGGCGTCTAGCTATTCATTCACATAAGATGCTTCATCGCCTTATTGCAAGACTAATGAAAGGGTACAGTTTGCACCCTGGGGGCTATCACTTGTGTCATCCAAATCTCACCTCACCATTATCTGCTCTCCCTTAAATATTGATTCTGGGTCTTCTGCCTAGTGACATTTCCAGGATAGTAGGAACAACTATAGTGGTATCCTTTTTTCCTTTTTGGCCCTAATCTGGGTAAGAATAAAGAACATTATAGATAGATAGATAGATAGATAGATAGATAGATAGATAGATAGATAGATAGATAGATAGATAGAGATAGAGATGTGGTTATAGATATATGGAGACCCAGCGTCTACTATCATGCTTCACAAGATAATCTTTCCTTGTTCTTTCTTCTCCTGATATTACCATCCTCTTCCTTTTCAATCTCCTCTCCCAACCTCTTACAAGATAGGAACTTTAATCAGAGGACAAGAACCAACCTTTAACAACTAATCACTAATTACTATGACGTAACTGATTTTTTCCTTTTTGTAATTTGAATGAATGTGTAACAAGGACAGCCTAGATAAATGAATATATAGTTGTGGTATATTTAATATTTATTGACATAAGTGAAACTTATTTATTGAGAAAGTTAATATTTTCCACAAGATTTGAATTGTTTTTCACAATGAGAATGGTAAGAGACTAAAAGAGAGATTTTAAGAAAAGAAAAACACAGATACCCATATTAGTGATTGACTTAAATATCTTTAAATATAGACCACATTTTAAAAAGCAAGCCTACCCACAGACAAAAATCCTCCAGACTTTTTTAAAGGTTATTACTTTTCACTATGAAATAAATTACTTCTCCATGGTGCATTGCCCTTCCCCCACTACTCTTAAAACTTATCAAAGAATTTATTCTTGGGGTTCAACGTTTGATCAGTTCACTCTTCACAATAGCCATGAGAATTATACATTTTACATGCTAAATTTGAAGAAACCTTCTATACCTGTCCCATCAAATTGCACTTGGCTACCAACTGAGCTTGCAAAATTTATGATCTGTAAGCTTCTATGACCATGAACAGCTGTCATGAGTTTCTCTGGGACCACAGCAATGATGATTGAGAAGAAATTCATAAGTGTTTGGTTTTGAAATACTGTATTGGTCTGCTGAGACTAGAATAAGAAAAGAGAAGACGGTTCTATTTCATTCAGATTTGATTTTAATAAGACTCCAGACTGACATAAATTTTCCAACCAAATGGGACCACTTTAAAAACCAGAATATAGTGATTTTTTTCCTTTGTACTTGATTTTAATATTGAATTTTTAAACTAGAAGCCATAAAGCATCATTTGATAAATATTTAGTAGATTTTTATAATATGGAAGGAATTGTGCTTGCTGAAAATGTAAAGAAATATAAGACATGACTTGATACAATGGAGACATGAATTGCATAGGTAGATGATGATGATAGAGGAGGAGGATGATAGATGATAGATAGATAGATAGATGAGTGTGCACGTGTGTGTGTGTGTTGTACAGAAATATGGGGAGAAAAAGAGAGTCACAATATCATTTGTAGATTTGAATAGGACAATGGCAATTTGTCAAAGGTAGAGTAAAACTACCTGATAATTAAGAAGTCTGAGCATTGAGTGATCTACTAAAAAAGTGCGGAATGGTATTTCAGTTGAGAAACTGGAAGGGCTGGGCAGAAAGAAGATAAACCAATGTGAATAGCATTAAGAAATCACAGAGCAACATTTAAATGTCAAATTCTAAAAGACCTTATAAAACAGGCTAAGGAATTAGGGCCTTCATGCCACAGTTAAGAAAAAGTCATTCAAAGATTCTGAATTATGACATCTAGGAAGTGACATTTGGGACAATCCATCAAGAAGCTTTAGGTAGACTAAAGGGAAACAGCTTGGAGGTGAGGAAATAATGGAAAGAACTTTGTGGACAGGGAATGGGTGAAAGGCTCAGAGGGTGGGCTTGAAACCTCATTTGTGTGTTCTATAGTCCAAGCATTTTATCTTTTCTTTGTTTCACAGTATCTCTCTTTTTAATTAAAAAGAAAACTAAGCATAAAGGCCACTGGGGTTTAGATTAAATTCAATAGCACACATAAATCATCTAGCAAAGAATCCTCTCAGTCCACTAAAGCATGATGTTTTTGTTTACAACCTATTGTCTTTATTTGGATCTCACTTTTGAAAGGTAATTTTGCTGATCGCATTTGTGTAGGTGGACCAGATTTTCTGGCCTCCTTTGTTTCTGAAGGGCCATAAACCATATATCATGTTACTCTTTTATACACATTGTGTTATATTGCTCTTGTTTCTTCCAGTTCCTCTCTTTGTGTTTGACTGTGTGTGTGTGTGCGCGCGCGCGCGTGCGTGCGTATGTGTGTGTGTGTGTGTGTGTGTGTGTGTGTGTTAAACACTTTCTGTGTTTATCCTTCTTGGAGTTATGTCAGTTTTTCACTCTACCACTTCAGACTGACTGAACTCATTCTCTAAGGAGTGAACTCAAATATCTCAAGTTTAAAGTTGAGCTGATTGTGGTTGATCTTTTTATGATCTTATTTTTCTTTAATTTTCTGCTGGAGATTCAACTCAGGGTCTTTGTGCATACTAAGGAAGATCTCTGTCACTGAGGTATGTCCCCAAGCCACGGTTGGATCTTAAATGTACCCTAAAGTGCTGCATTCATGTTTTGAAAAACTGTGTTCCTAATGAAGCAGTGTTCAAAGGGTGGCTTTGGGAGTGATTGGATTATAAAAGTCTGACTTTATAAATGGAATGATCCATTTGTGGATTCACAGCCTAAGTCTGTTGAAGGGACTTGGTTACAAAAGAGAGTTTGCTCCCTCACTGGCTTGCTCCCTCCCTCTTCCTCTCCCCTTTTCTCTCCCTCTCTCTCTCTCTCTCCTTTTTTCCCTTTCTCCCTTCCTTACTCGCTTACCAATGACCTTGGGTGACCAGGTCTGCTCCACCGTAGTAGGCTTCTCATCACTTTGTTTTGTCTCACCAAAATAAAGGCATTCAAGGTCATCTAAGTCATGCTAAAAAGACTATAGACTAAAACCTCTGCAATTGTGAAGCAAAATAAGCCTTTTCTCCTTTTTAATTGTTGTTTCTTGGGTATTTTGTCCCAGCAATGGAAAGCTGACAAGACCACTCACTTGGTATTTGTCTGCAATATTTGTCTTTCACATTTTTCTCTTCTTGCCAACTCTTTACTACTACCATATTTATTTCCTCTAAAAAAAATCAGACAAACTCATATGCTGTCAAGAAATAATTTGTAAATTCACCGGCCTTATTTAATCGAAACAAATATGTATTGATCTCTCCCAGGCTAATCCTCACACCCTTCCTAAGTACTTCAAAATGTTACCCCATGGAACTTTTCTCATAGACCTCTGAGTTACAGGCTAACATTATCTCATGTTACAGATGAGAAAACTAAGCCTTAGCAAGATTGCATAACTAAAATTGTCCTACATTAAATTAATGGCTATACTAAGTGGCTGCATCCAGACTCACAGCGGACTCCATGGTACTATCTCAACAGAAGCATGCTTACCTACTTTTATATTTCTTCCCAAGTGTACAAATCTGTTGTAATTCTCAAACCTTCATTATAACTTGGTTATAATGAGAATATCTGTCCCTCTCCATCAGGGCTTTTATCTTTACTACCATTTATGAGGCGATAATGCATTGTATTTCATGTGCCCTGATTATCTGGATGTTTCATGTATTCAATTATCTAGATTCAAGAACACATCCATCTCTTTACTGTAAGCTTTGAACAAGTTATTTGAGATCTCTGCCTCCGTTTCCCAACTTTTATTTGGTATAATAAAAATAATTTCCACATAAGACTTTACAACAATAACATGAAATGATATATGTATAATTCTTGGAAATGTCTAGAGCAAATTAAGCTCTTAATGATGGATAGTTTCATTACTTTCTATCTCTTGCATTGTACCGATCAGATTGTATTATGATTCTTTGTTGCTCTATCTCTAGTAACTGACTCAAAATCATCAAAGGCATCGACCAGCACCCTGTCATTTTTGTCTTTGTAGCCCTGATATCCAGCAGTGCTCTGAAATATAGTAGAAATATATGAAATATTTAAGAGAGAGATAGATGGGCACATCTCTGTTAGTAGGCAAAAATAATACTTCTCATCAGTTGAAAGCGAGATAGTCAAGTATCTCTTTTATTTTTGAGAATGTGCTAAGTTCATTACACTTAGAGAGGGAAAGTGCAGACAACAAAGTCATTCCAGAGCTCCCTGCTTACAGAGGAGACCCAAGCTCATCACATAAACTACAAGGAACCTACCCTGTGAAAATCCACAGCAGCTATTAAGAAGCAATGAGGAATAATGGCCTCAGCATTTGCTTGATTTCAGAGATTCAGTCATATTCTAGATCAAAACACAAGTGTATCACACTTGGGTAGTTATTTCTATTTGTAGACGTTATTTCCTTTCTTTACTCTTACAATAAATCATCTGATCACCTCCTTCATCTTCACTTGGTTTGCACGTACAGTGAAAGAAATACTGCCTTGACAATGCTCTATTCGCCTCTTGAGAAGACGTCATATTTGACTTTGTGGGGAATGCGGGGGTGCCGATCCTGGGGCTTGAACTCAGGTGCCCATACACTGTCCCTGAACTCAGTGAATGCCCATTTCTAGCTTTTTATGGTTACTTGGAGAAAAGAAGTCTCTCAGCCTTTCCTGTCTCGGGTTGCTTTGAACTGTGATCCTTCAGAGTACCTAAGATTACAGGCATGAACCTCCAGTATCCAAAAATACATTTGAAATTTTCGTCTCCAAAGAAAAAACAACTGAATCAAATTTAACAGCACAGTACTATATGTGTGTGAGTGCGTTGTGTGGTGTGTGGGGTATGTGTGTATGTGTGTGTGTGTGTGCGCTCAACTTATAAAACGAAAAATTGGTCTGTTGAAACTCAATACAGCAAACATGAGTTGACTTCAGACCAATGAACAGTAGAGATCACGAACTCTGGCATGAGTGACACAATGCAAGTTTGAAGTTTAGCTTCAATATTCATTGTGTCTCTTGTTTTTAAGTCATATATCTGAGCATCTGTTTTCCCTTCTATGATTTTCTCACTGGCTGGTTGTCAGGATTAAATGAGACAATTAGGCAATTTGTTTCCATAATATCTGTCATAAATTAGTTATTATTAATATTATTATTCTTTTGCATGCCAAACTTTGAAATTATTTATAGAGGTAAACAAGTTACTTGGTTTTATACACAGATGGCACAGGAGGAATATAGGAGAAAAGAATGCAACTTGCAGATACGGAAACTGAAGTTTAGTGATGCTGACTACAATGTTCATATCTTGGAAATGAATTCAGCAAAAACATTCAACTTCCTAAATGTCTAACTTGTTCTGTTTTTCAAGTTTTCTTGAGTCAATGAATATGTCCTGTGTAGCTTTAATTAATGAAGAAACTGAAAATCAGTCAGGAATATTTTAAGTGCTCAAAAGAAAAGTTGAACTTTAGTTTCTGCTAACAAAACATTATTTTTTGAAAAGAGAAATGTCAGTACTTAATTGAGGATTTCTCATATTCTACTGATTTCTAAACACATTTTCATATTACTTCTACTTTGTCAGATTTTTTATTTTATCACTTATCTTAGTCAATTGCATTCAGTCCTTTACATTTGCTGATCTCCATCCAGTCAAGGAGTATTAAAAGTACAAATCACATCGTGAAATTTACCAAAGTATTATAATCATCCCCAGACCTATTATCTTTTTCTTTTCTATCTTTATTTTTTTTTCTCAAATTTTTATTATCAAACTGACGTACAGAGAGGTAACAGTATTATACGTTGGCCATTGGATACATTTCTTGTACTGTTTTATCTTTATTTTTAACTCTTCAAAAAATAGCCTTTAAAAAAAATAGCCTTTTAGTTTTGTCAGATTTTTTTCATTCCTGAAGGATACGTTATTTACGACATGTGTTCAGTAAATATCTTTTTGTTTTACTTTCCTGTTCCCCTTTCCCCATTCTTATAATTTGAATGAGCTTTATAATGCTATTTTCATACATGTGCATTGATGTACTTCAATTATCTTAACACACACACACACCCCTCATGCTCTCCTTTGCCTCTCTCTCCCCCTGGTACCCCTGAAAACAATCTGCCTTTCACATTCCTATCATTTTTAATCTTAGGTCTAGATTCCTCACATGAGATAAACACATGCCACAGTTATTTTTCTGCATCTGGCTCGTTTTGCTCCATGTGTTGATCTCCAGTTCCATTCACTTTCCTTCAAACAACATATAATTTTGTTTTTCTTTATTGAAGAGCTACTGTTTTCTTTGCACAGTTTGAGTTATTTGACCCTCCTATAAACAAATAAACTGGCAAATCTCACTTGTCTTTTATCAGAAAAATATTTTCTGCATTTCTGGCAAATCTCACTTGTCTTTTATCAGAAAAAAATTTTCTGCATTTCCTATATGGGGAGATTTTTTTCAGGTTATTTTTACTTCTTTAAGATGCTTTTGCATTTAAGTTTAAATTACTAATTGAATTTAAATACTTAATGTAATTATATCTTACTATAATTAAAATAACGGAAAATTGGACTTAATTTAAAATAAAGATTTAATTTCATTGCAAATTGAAACTCGATTTAATTTAAAATTAAAATTTAATTTAATTTAAAATTGTGATTATTTCACATGCTTCCAAATGCAATTTAAATTTTAAATGGCTACAGATACAAACCGAAAGCTGATATGCCATTTGAGGTGTTGGCAACAGAATATTAACAGTGCTTGAAGTTAAAAAAAAAAATACAAAATGACATTCAAATGGATCCAAGTTCATATCCAAAAGAAGCACCTGAAATAATCCTAACATGTATGAAAGTCAAAATGTTGCCTGGAAAAAATCATTCCTTATGGGTACTTTTTATCCTGTTTTAATTCTTTGGCCATTTTTATCAGCTAGCATGTCAATGTTAGTACAATTCGCATATCTGCTAAACTTGCTAACATTTTTGTTAAAGCTATCACCAAGTGAATTTGGGGGGAAACTGATTACATTATTTGATTTACAGATCATCAGAAGGCTTCATCCACTTCTTAAGTCAATTTTTCTACATTCCTAACAGCCAGAATTGGAAATGAAATCTTCCACATACCTTGATAATTTTCCTTTCTCCTTTCTCTACACTAACTCATAGATGGACCAAAGGTGCCCAAGTGAAAAGTCCAAACTGTACATGATCATAGATTTTAAGTAAAATGTTTGGTATGAATACATAACCAGAAAAAATAAGCAGTATATTACATGATACTCCTTGACATTTCACATTCAGGGGGAAAAAGAAAAAAACATCCTTATAATGTCTTCCTGTGCTTAGCCAAATGCTATCTCACAAACATCCTTTAGATCAATCTTAGAGGACAGTCCACATTCTGACTTCCCAGTATTTTATTAGCAAACCTACTCAAACAACCCACACTTTGACACTTGCTCTATCTTGTTACTTTTGCTCTGTAGAGGAGTTGGTAAAATTGTCTTTTAGAAAAGCAAGATGATGCATTCAGGGGAAAACATATATTTTGATAGTTACCCAAAGAGAAAAACAAACAATAGCTGCCTTTTTCTTCCAAAATTTAACAGTTTTGACTCATTATTTTGAATATATGCTTGCTGTTTAAGAAACTACTGTCACCAATGTTTGTGATAATGTTACTAAAATACATATTTATACTATCTCTTCTCCAGAGTTGTATAAATCCCTATTTATTTACTGAAAAGAAATGTCATGCTTCTCAATGATTTTATTTCCTCTCTATAATAAAAGATATTTTATAAAAGCCAAGAAAAATAGGAAAGAGCAAGGCATGGTACCACATACTGTGCGTAGGTGTTCAGTAAGTGGTGTTTTATGTTGATATGGAGGGGGGAAAGAAAATGGAGGAGAAGTATAATTCTAAGTGCATTCCTTTTCTTAATTTATGCTGCAAGATAGAATTATTTAGTCACACCTCTGTATTTAATGTAAAATCAGTGATAAGGCAATCACTGAAATGTAAATCAGGCAGGAGAGAGGAGGAAGCAATATCTACTTTTTAATCATTTTCTGGGTGAGTAGAAAAGAAAATACTACTCCACAATCCACGATGGAAGTGACTCTGAAGTCCAGGGGGTTGGAGATGTATTTTCTGAGCACCAGCACTGGGATTGTCACCGAGGTACCAACTGTCAAGTGTCTGCTTCCATTTGAATCCTGTGGCCCCAAGCACTTACTAGCTTTCATGAATGTCAGCAATTTACAACACTGTGCTTTAGTTCTGCAATGTAGATTATTTTGATGGTTAAAGAACACTATATACTACATATAATGTTGTACATACTATAGCATATTATATATCCTATAATATATTATATGTTATATATACTTTGTATATATCATAAGTGTTATCTATGCAATGTAAAACATATATTGTATATTCGTATGTGTTAGGCATACATATATACACATATATATGTTCTATATAATATATATTATGCAATTTATTATAATATATTATTGCATAATATAAGTTATATATTATGTATAAGAAGGTTTGCAGGATCATCTATTATATGATTAGCAAGTTTCACATGACTACATATATATATATATGTACATATGATAATCAGATAAGTGCTTGGCAATTTCTAAATACTAAATAATTTTCAGCTATTGTTAGTTCTTGCTCAGGTTTATTCTCTCTTTTTATGGAAACAACAACCAAATCGTTTTCTTGGAAAAGTCCTCCAGTGCCATTCAGTGCATCTCCTCTGATTGGTACAATTCCATCTTAGTGTCAATCCTGTTCAATCAGGATACTGAAGCCTGCTACGGTGCCCCTCAAATTTTATGTGTTGGAAATTTGACTCTCAATGCAAGAGTATCAGAAGGTGGTTGGTAATGGGAGGTCTTTGGGTCGTGAGGAACCACACTCAAAAATGGATTTACACTACAATGAAAAGGATGAGCTGGTCCCCTTTATCTTTCTTCTTCTCTTTCTCTTTGCCTTTCTGCCATGAGATCATGTGGCTGGAAGATTTTAGTTGCCAGCCCCACAATCTTGGGCTTCGAAGCCACTAGAACTGGCAAATTTCTGTTCATTATAAATACTAAATCTGTGAGCTTATGTTTACGCAGCATAAAGTAAATTAAAACAAATCCCCAACATCATAGTTTCCAGTTCAAGAGTGAGCTTAGGACCCAAACTGATCCCATGAAGCATAATTTGGAAATTTGGAAAACTGAGAGGGAAAATAAAATGGGTTCTACTCTTCAGCTGACTGGAGAGCCGTCAGATTATGAGTATGAAGTTTCCAGACACTAGCTTGTAGACGATGCTTCAGAGTGAATTCCATATGGGACAAGGCCTAAGTAAATGGTAGAGGAGAGAATCAAACCTAAAGGTATAGTGTGAGCGCTCCAAGTGAGCCTTGTATTTTCTTTTCTTTGTTCTGTTTCTCGTGAGACAGAGCCTAGTTGCCCTCCTAAAATAAGTTGGTAGCTGGGTGCTGCTGGCTCATGCCTGTAATACCAGCTACTCAGGAAAAGGAGATCTGAGAATTGTGGTTGGAAGCCAGTTTGGGCAGAAAAGTCTGTGAGACTCTTATCTCCAATTAACTACCAGAAAACCAAAAGTGGAGCTGTGGCTTGAGTGGAATAGCACTAGCCTTGAGCAAAAAGAACTCAAGGACAATTTCCAGGCCCTGAGTTCAAGCCTCAACGCCACCATCTCCACCACCACCAATAATAATAATAGTAATGCTAATAATAAGTTGGACCAAAATCTTAAGTAATGCTTAACAGAATTACATATTATGTGTCATTTACTCCTCAACTGCCTCCACTTTATAGAGCAAGAAGCTAGGGCTTAAGAAATTGAATAAATTTTCTGAATTCATGTACTTGTTATTTATTCATTCTTTCATTTTGAAAAGTTAACTAAGGTGACTTATCCAAATAGAAAAAAAGAATTAAGAAAAATCTCTTGGCCCTTATTTTAATTCCCTGGTTGAGAAGAAAAAGAAGCAGAAGGTTCTTGTGACTGTCACAAAACCAGTTGGTGGTGACAAGAACGGTGATACCCAGGTGGTTAAGATTCGAAAATTGCCTAGTTACTACCCCACTAAAGATGTACCCCAGAAGCTCTGCTGAGCCATGGCAAGAAGCCCTCAGTGGGCATGTGCAAAGGCTGGGGGGCAGCATCACTCCAGAGGCCATCCTCATCTTCCTCACTGGGCACCACAGAGGCAAGACAGTGGTTTTCTTGAAGCAGCTGGGCAGTGCCTTACTACTTGTGGCGGGACCTCTGTCCCTCAATCATGTTGCTCTGCGTAGAACACACCAGAAATTTGTTATTGCCACCACCACAAAAATTGATCTCAGCAAGGTGAAGATCCTCAAGCACCTCACCGACGAATACTTCAAGAATAAGAAGCTGCAGAAGCCCAGACACCAGGAGGGCGAGATCTTCCACACAGCGAAAGAGAAATACGAGGTTACCGAGCAGCGCAGGGTTGATGAGAAAGATGTGGACAAACAAATTCTGCCCCAAATGAAAGCTGTGCCTCAGCTCCAAGGCTACATGAGATCTCTTTTTGCTCTAACAAATGGGATTTATCTTCATAAAATAGTGTTCTAAACTTACCAAGAGTTAATGAAATCATCTATATGTTTAAAAACAAAAAGGAACATCCTGACAAAGTTTGCCCTGATTATCAAGTATCATCATAAAATTCAAGATATCCTCTTGGTGTTCCTTTGAGAAGCTGCCCTGAAGTTGCGTCATCTCTTCCTTCAGATCACAGGCCAGAAAGAGATTCACAGCTGGGGGTAGGACACACTTAGCCTTTGGCCTCCTCACCTAAATTCTTTAGCTCCACAGAAAGAAAGCTTTTGTAAGCATAATGTCCAATACCAATTTAAAATTCTAAATGCAAAAATTATTTTCACTTTTATTCTTTAGTATTACTAGATATCATAAAGATGAATTAAATGTGCACCCTCTGACTCTTGGCCAGACTACAAGTCTAGGACTTGTCATGAAATTTTTGGCAATGTTGTATCTCCACCAATAAAATTATTCCCTAGGCAACCCAGTGGTAACATTCAGGACCATACCTTAAGAAATGTATCCTTTTACCTCTGCCTGAAAATGCATAATTGATGGTACCATACACATTTATAGTGGTATACCTCTATAAAAAAATAATTCCCAATTGCTTCGAACTGATGTGACCAATATTACTTAGCTTCTTAAACATCTTCAGTGTGCAATTGTCTAATAAGCCATATCAGTATCAGCAATCATTTTTTTAGAAGAGAAGCAAAGGAAAGAAGAAACCAAGAGGGATAAGAAGATTATTAATAGCTGCAAAATTAGACAGCCTCGCAAAATGAAAAGGATGGATTTGGCAGCTGCATAATTTCCTCTGATTTATTGATATGACAAATGTTAACAATAGCAGACAAGGTACAGGAGAGCTGCAAACAGCAATAACTCACATACATCACAACACAACTTGCAGACATTCTTCTATCATCTTAGTTTTGCTTTCAACTTTGCCAGTTTCTTGGTTCACTGAACCTAGTGGCTGATCTGGAGACTCGGGTTTAGATTGAGCCGTGGGAGTTATGCCAGGCCTGGAGTGGTAGAAATAGGATCTCTTATGCAGATAGTGACAGCTAACTCGGCCTATGGTTCCAAAGAATCAGTAGTCAAAATGTAAGGAAGAAAGTGCCAAAGATGGGGGGAGGGAGGGGGGCATGAGGGACAAGGACACAAACAGTACAAGAAATGTATCCAATGCCCAACGTATGAAACTGTAACCTCTCTGTACATCAGTTTGATAATAAAAATTTGAGAAAAAAAATCCATCAGGAGTCAAAGCTCGGTGCTGCTCTATGGACAATCATCAAAGAATAGTGCCTTTGAAATAAATTGGGCAACATAAAAAAAAAAGAAAGTGCCAAAGATGATGAGGTGGGATAAAGAAATAGTATGAGCCCATTTCAGTCACCATAACACAGTATATGACTATGGCTCATGGTTCTGGAAGTTCCAGTCCAAAAGCAGGTGGCTCAACTGCTTCATGGATCTGTTTGGGCAGCACATCGTGTCAGGAGCTCAAAGTAGAGCAAATCGCTCACCTCATGGGCCAAAAGCAAAGTGAGAGATAATGAGTCTACATTCTACTATCTCCTTCAGGACATGTCCCAGTGACTTAAAAAACGCCTTCAATTGCCCACTTTCAAAAGGCCCTAGGGGCTAAGCATTTAACACATGGAGTTTGGGGGAATATTATCCTTGCCAAAACCATAGGAAAAACCAAATATGGATGTCTCCCCGTAGCAAAATGGAAGCAGAAGTTGAAGCTTAAAGCACAGAATCAAGAACAAGAGAGATGAATCTGAGTAAAGGAGGGCCCAGAATCTGAGTAAGCAAGTTCTGAAACACAACCATTGGCCTCTGCTGTCTCAAAGGTCTGAAAAAGTGAGACGACACACCAGATCTACTGCTATTCTGTAATTCTCAAGCCGACACACCAGTGGAAGAGCTTCAACAGAAGAGAGATTTTAATAAATAATTGCCAAAATTAATGTCTCAGTAATCTATCCATGGACTATAAATTGATGAGTAAAAATTTTCTCTGCCTTTGTGTGCTTTGGTTAGTAACTATTGGTCTATTCTTCAGTCTTCTGTGAATAATAGTAATGCTTTCCTCCCAACATTTTATAAAGACAAAATGATTCACCTTCCTGATGTGTACAACCTAGGAACTGTGACATAGGAAGTACTATGGTGTTTCATTTGAAAGAACACTTTTGCTCAGGGATATAACCTACCTGTAACAAACTTCATGTATTTAAGTTGTACAGTTTGACATTCTAATATTTACAAAATGAAACAAAAAAATCAAAATTGGGAAAGAACCTGTCATCCCCAGAAATTTCACAGTGCTCCTTTCAGCCTGCTCTTTGTAATCTCACTCCGCTCAGCACAACAAAAGAAAAATAAACTGATTTCCTTTCTGTCATTATAAGTTTGATCCTTCCTTTCTCTAGGGAGAGATCACATATAGCTGTATACATGATGTGTTAACAGCAAAAGGATACTATTTTTGATTGCCAAAGGGAAAGGCACATGGGAGAAAGGCCAGAGGAAACAGATAGAAGTTCCGAGAGTCTTCTGTTATGATTTCCATGTGGTTTGTCCTCCAATAGTTTATGTGCTGAAACTTGGTCCTCACCATGACAGTAGTGAAAAGAGGTGGGGCTTTTCGTGGGAGGTAAGGAGTCATAACTACTCTCTTGAAGGGATTAATACTGGCCTCTCACAGTGGGTCAGGCCTCACAGGAGTAGGTTAGGTCCTGTAAGAGCAGTATGTTATCACAAAGGAGATTGATCTCTCCTGCCTCTCATTTCCTGTTTACCAAGTGACCTCTTTGTTTCATGAGCCTGTCTTTCTTTCCCTTTCTCTGTCATGTTGTGACAAAGCCAAGGTACCCTTTCTAGATGATAGTCATCCTGTATAGGCCTCCCAACCACAGGAACTCTGAGCTCCATTAAACAAACCTCTTGTCTTTATGAAGTGCTTTAGAATCTTGTAGTAACACAAAAGGAACCAAGGTATCCTCACATGGTGAAATCACACAGATCACACATAAGTCCTCCAGAAACAAGTGAGTATGAAGCACCACAGAGGAAGGACATTTATTAGAGACTCGGTTTCTAAGGTCTTTATTGAGGAATGGGTCTTGTAAATGGTTTTGCTTGGTAGATTCTAAAATTCCAGACTCGAAAAAGACAAGTAGATACAGAGCACAAACAATATCATTTCCAAAAGACTGGACACACTGGACTATTACTAATGATTCTGAAAATGATAAGGATACTCTCAAAATCCAGGTTCCACTCAAAATCCAAGGAACCACTCAAGCAGGCATTTTTTTTTAAGAATAACAGACTCGCATCAACTCTTTTCTTCATATTTACTCATCTGTTGCATGTATACGTAATCTGTTCTTTTACATTGTTCAAACAGTTGTTGTATTCATATACAATTTGTTTATGCAAATCTTTGTTGATAAATAGCTAGCTGTCTTCAGTTTGGGCCATTACAAATTGGGCTACTATGAACATCTATGTCAACTATTTAAGTATTTGTATGGATATAGGTTTTCATTCCTCTTAAAATAGTACCTAACATTAGAATAACAAGGTTATTTGATAAAAATATCTAGAGGTATGGTAGAAACTACCAAACTGTTTTCCAAATAAGCCATTCCATTTTACATTCCCATTAGGGTATAGAAACTTCCATTTGTCCCACCACTTACTTAAAAAGGTATCTTCATTCTTTTTTTCCAGTCCTGGGGCTTGAACTCAGGGCCTGGGCACTGTCCCTGAGTTTCTTTTGCTCAAGGACAGTGCTCTACCACTTGAACCACAGTGCCACTTCTGGCTTTTTCTGTGTATATGGCACTAAGAAATTGGACTCAGGACTTCATGCATGCAAGGCAAGCAACCACTAAGCCACATTCCCATCCCATCTTCATTCTTTTTATTTTAGATATTTTTCAAAAGTATGTGGCATTATCCCAGTGTGATTTTAACTGTCATGTCACTGATAATTCATGGGGATTTTGTTTACTTATTTGCTATCTTTATATTCATTTGTATATGTGTAGGTTGAAAATGTTTATCCAAAGATTTTTTTCTATTGGTTTAAAATGATTGTTTCTTTTTTCTGTTATACATAACAGATTTGTACCCTATATGTGGCCTGTTAATTTTCTCTCCCAATCTATGATGTGACTTTCATACTTAGCTTGTCTTAATTATCAAAAAGACTGGATTTGTAATTTCGTATCATAAGCATCATATTTTTGAATCCTTTCTAAGAAATGGTCACCTAACCCAAAATCTATTATATACTTTTATTTCAATACCATTGAAGATATACTCTCTCTTTCTCCTTTCTCCCACTCTCTCTTTCTGCTTCTTTGTCTCTTTTACTTTGCTTATGAGTATTCAGCCTCATTAAAAAAAAAAAAACCTATCCTGTCTGTACTGATTTATCTTTATATCTTTGTCAAGAAATAATAGAGTCTATAGATATAGATTTGTTTATGGCCCTCATATTATTTTATTGAGCAGGTATTTCTTTCCAAGACTTAATATTTCTCATCATTCGCAACTGTTAGTAATGAATTATTTCAACTTTTGAAAGTCATAAGATATATATTACATTCCATTTTAAAAGACTTTTGATAGGTATATGTCATAGCGGTTTTCTGTTCCTATATTATCATAAAATAGGTCCCTTATAAACAGTAGAAATTGATTTTTTTATAGTTTGGAGGGGAGGGGGATGACTTAGCTTAAACTCCAATGCAAGAGAGAGAGAGAGACAGAGACAGAGAGAGACAGAGAGAGAGAGAAAAGAAATATATGGTAACTCAATGACTGGTAGCCATGTGTAACAAACATAACACAGTGGTAGAAATTGGATGCCATGAAGATTGACACAAATGTAAAGATTTGTAATATACATTGGAAATAAGAGCTAATAAAACTTTTAATGGATTGTTAAGGGAAACAGAGGAAAGAACAGAGTATGCTGAAGAGCACCTAAGTCAAAAGTTCTCTCTGGATTTAGTGAAGATTCCTGCTAGAACTGTCTATGAAAAGTTAAAAATGCAGAGTATGTTAAAATGCAGGTTCTGATTCAGTTGGTCTGAGCTAGGTCCATGATTTAATACTCGGACCACACATGTGGAATGATATTCATGATGCTGATACTCCAACATAGTTTGAATTGCAAGTTCTTATCTAACCCAGGGGAATAAAGCAGAAGAGTGATCTGGAGCTCCGTAGGAGAGAAGAGATATGTTCTTGAAGGAGAGTTTAGGTTGTGAGTGTATAGAAAAAATAGCAGACCAGTGAGTTTAGAGGAAAGCTCATGAAGTTTAGTACAGAATTCATGAGTAGCTAACATTTGTATCCCACAGATATAATTGTAAAAGAAATTAGAAATAGAAATAAGGATAAACATAAGTTTGGGATGTGGGCTGAATATAGCACTGTGGGTCTACTAAATATGCAAAGCACCCACTATGGATTCTCTTTGTCTAACTCTATCCTGACCCATCCTATTATTTAGAATTTCAGAGTTTAACAAAAGTCTTGAACATTTGGAATGAAAAAAAAATAGAGGGCAAAATCAATGAGACAGTGAGGTCTTGACTGAATTTTAAATTAAAAAGAAAAAAAAACCTAACAGCTGAAGAATTAATCTTTAGACTAATGACTAAGTGGGGCTTTTCGGGAAATACTAGAGAAATATGAGCACATCTAGGGACTGAAAAAGTTTAAACTCTAGTGGAATTTTAACTGAACTGTAAGTTAAGAAACAAAAAAAAAAGGAAGCAAATCCCCTAAAGGGCCATTCAAAGCATTTAAATTTGTGCTCACCAAAGCATGTTCTGATGTTTTAACAGCTGGAGTAGTTGAGCATTCTTCTGTTTTAGAAGTCTTAATAGCCAATGACAAGAGGGCAGGTTAGCTGCCTATAGAGCTCATGTAGCCTCACGGGCAATACCTGAAGTGAGTAAGAGTCTGTGTTGATGGGGTGGAACAATGTCTTCTGAAGAACAAAATTTTTAATAGACTGTTCTATATATTTAAATTGAAGCAGGTTTGCCCTTCACTTTAACTTGACCACCAGTCTCCACGCCAGCCCTTAGCAATCGCATTCCAATTGCACAGATACAGAAACAGAAAGATCGCAGTGATGAGCACACAGCTGGTGACTACAGTGTGGGAATATCCATTCTGTTCAATGTTAAAGCAAAGTATGGATTTGACCATAAAAGTGTACTAAAGAATTTTCTAATTATCCCATCCATTCCATTAAAGAAAAAAGCAATCTGGAAAAACTGAAGTCAGATCCTACTCTCCTGTCTCTTTCTTATATAAACTCAATGCATTATGCTTACTCATCTACAGAATTCCAGATTTTCAGTGGGAGTTTTTTTCTCTTTCATATAGACCTAAAAAAAAATAAATATACATAAAGATCCTCTCAGGAGAAAATATCTAGTCAGATGTAGGTAAAATATTCCCATGTCAGTATGAGGCAAAATGCTGAGTCTCAGAGATGTGTGCATTGATTTGGTGAACACTCAAATCACCTAAAGGGCTTAGTAAGCCATAGATTGCTGCTTTATCTCCCATGTTTTGGATACAGTAGATCTCTACATAAGTTTAGCTGATGTTGCTGATCAAGAGACCAACCACATTTTATGAAGAAGTACCTTAGAGAATGGCAAACAGATGAGTGTCACCCCTTCCCTTGCTCTCTCCTTGTTTTTCCCTTCCATCCCCACCTACAAGTTGTATAATTCCTTTTCAACATGGTATCCAGGCAGCATTTGTTGACCCTTTGTCTCTGCATTTATGTGCCTCCCCTGATAGTCCCAAAGACAAATAAAATAAAAAGGAAAGAAAACAATAACAGCAAAAAATAAACAAACATATTGTTTCTATTTCTTGGGGTTCATATCGATATTGTTCTGTATGATCAGATACATATAGGTATTGTGCCCTTCTGTTCCTTTCCTAAGAGTGCCCTCCTTTGGTCTCACTGTGCGTGAATGCCTAGAGACCTGTGTAATTTATCATGTTCCATTGTATTTTATTCTGCTTCTTAAAGACCCAGGAAGAAAACAGAGGAAAGGAGAAATTTCTCATTTTTCACATTGCGTGAAAAATTCAGATCAATAAACTTTAAAGGAGTTCCAGAGTAGGGGTAACACTGGTCACAATGCATTAGATTCACAAACTGACAAGTCAAACTGAAACTCCTTTGTATAACTGCTTTGGAATAAATTTTAAAAGATACATTAATTCATAAAGGATTTCCAACGTCCTGGTCCTACAGTATGTTTATTGAGTCTCCATCTCTTCGCTACTATTAGTACAATGGTAATCCCCATTCACCAAAGAACCAGAGGTGTCATTAACCAGAATGGTAGGAAAGAATATTAGGGGCCCTTCCTTGTCCAGGCCCTGACTTTAAATATAGATATTCAAAGACACAGACCTCTGACCTCATAAGAACTTAAACCTGTGTATGTCTTTTGCTTTCCAACATACTTAAATTGATAAAGATGTAAAAATATATTTTAAAAGAAATTAACCATAAATTATTTAGTTTAATCACAGCAAAGCAAATGGGGTCAACGCAGAATAGAACAAATTTACATCACAACATCTGCAACAACAAAGTAGGGGGAAGACAATATTTAAATATTATTCAGGTTGGTAACATTTTTCAATTTTTGCTGTTTTATTTGTTCCTGTGCTCAAAATGGAAATCCAGGGTCTCGCGCACATTAAAGCAAGTACTCTAACATTGAATAACATCTTCAACCCTTTTCTGTTGTTCATTTGTTGTTTATTGGTTGTATTTGAGATGAGTTATCATGAAATACCCTAGAATACCAGGCTTCCAGCCTGGTATTACAGTTGTGAACTGCAGGACCTGTCTCTGTATGATTTGCCTATATGACATTTTGGAATAAATCTAATGACTGGTTCATTTTCAGAAATAGATCATTTTTTTAAATTCTCCTCTTCAGTTTATGAAAGTATGAATTCACTTCAATGCTAACAACCATAAGTCCTCAAAACAAGCCATAAAGAAGAAAATATTGGAAGATTAATATCTGGTGCTTGTTGACTACAGCCCAGAAATCCTAGCAATGATAGAGAATTAACCTGA
The DNA here is from genome assembly GCF_023159225.1 of Perognathus longimembris pacificus. Classification (NCBI taxonomy): domain Eukaryota; kingdom Metazoa; phylum Chordata; class Mammalia; order Rodentia; family Heteromyidae; genus Perognathus; species Perognathus longimembris. The sequence goes on along the minus strand of NC_063174.1, from coordinate 47,034,428 downwards.
AAATGCAAATTGGGATGTCTAGAAAAACCAAGCTATATTCCTGCTGAAAGAATGTTACCCTCTCTTAGAATGATACCCAGCTAAGAGAACTTGGTGCTGCTGTCAGCCCATTGCCATGAAGAACACAAAGAGAATCATAGTCTGGGGACAGTGGCAGAGAAGAGCATTGACACCATCTTTTGCAGCCCTCGATCTAAAGGACAACGCTCTAGAGCTGTCCCTAACCCTCTGAGTTTGGGAACCATTCCTTCTCCTCTGTCTTCCTGTAGTTAGTGTTTTGACACTGAGGATTACAAGGATAGTGGGGGAGTCATAAATTTATGCCTGTTTGGCAAGGGATCCAAAAAGAAATCCCTATACTTCTTTTGAATTTCTGGGAGTTTTATTTGCAAGTCAAGTCACTTCTCAGCCTGAGCTGTGAAATACAGAGGACTTCTTTGGTGTCTTCAGAAGACCCTTTTCTTTCAGTATGATTTGGCAAAGCTACTGATGTGAGGAGAGACCAACAGACAGACAGACAGACAGACAGACAGAGTGAGACAAAGGCAGAATAAGACAGAGACAGGCAGGAAGGAAGGAAGGAAGGAAGGAAGGAAGGAAGGAAGGAAGGAAGGAAGGAAGGAAGGAAGGAAGGAAGGAAGGAAGGAAGGAAGGAAGGAAGGGAGCATGAGAAAGGGAGGTGAGAAAGGGAGGTGAGAAAGGGAGGTAAGAAAGGGAGGTGAAAGGGAGAGAGGGAAACACTGAATTTGCAACCAAAGTCTATAACAAAATACCAGGCATTAGCTGTTGACGTGCCTTTTGTTTGAGTCAGATTTTCTACAGATAACTCTGACATGGAAAGAATATTAGAGATAAAACAGAGCCACTAAACTGTTCACTTGATTACCAACACATGCTTCAATGTCAAAGATGGATACATCTATTAAAATCAAACCGGATTCAAAAACTGACCTCTCGTTCATAAATTACGCCTTGTCAAAAAGGGTCTCCATGCTAAGTTTAGAGCAATATTCCTCACTCCATCCAAAAGTCCGCCTATCACCCTGTTCTCTCCCACTATTCTGAGACTGACCTTATCTCAATTACAATTCACATTAATTCCCCTTTCAACTTCTCTCCTTGTCCCTTTGCAAATCCAGAAAACATCAAGACTCCTCAGTCGCAAAACTACTCGAACAAGAGACTGTGGCTCCATCAAGTCCTGATAACCTTTCTGGCTGCAAGAATAATAGAAGAATGGCCTTCTTGGGCCACTTCCATCCATTTCTATTAAATTTATCCTCCAAAGCTGTCAAGCCACTCATTTTTCCTTCCTCCTATACTGGATTGGGGGCAACAAAAAGAGGAAAAAAGGCTGAGGTAAGCATAGAGGGTAGCAAGAAGAGCAGGTATAGGATGAATAGGGGGAGGAGGGGAGTTGGGCATTAAATCCCCTGTGACCTGGGTGCAACCACTACAATCACAGACACTTCGCTTAATCTCACCAAAGCTATTAGCAGCTACATTTCCAGGTTGCATCTAGCTGCTCAGAAAGATAACTGCCTTGCAGACTTCAATATACCCTGAGAGAATTAGATTTTTCTAAGCCAAAGATTGAATCCCTCCAGCCTCCCCACCCCCCCCACCTCCTGCACCTTCTTCACTGTACCCAGGGCTTCATGCATGCGATTTTATTTTCCTTGTACACTGGGGAGATGACATCCTGCTAAGTCTGACAGAAGCAGCAAAGACTCAAACACAAGGATCTGTGATGTTCAGTGCCATCTTGCTTGCTTTGCTTACGTATTTCTACTTCAGAGACTGCTAGAGAAAAACCACTTTAGTCTGGAAGGGGCTTTTGGTTTAAACTGTAAATAAGTTGCCCTGGTGTCATATAATGACTAATCGTTTGCTACTTAGAAGGATGTCAGAGAAGGGGGAAGATGTGTTGCTAAGTCCTGAGGCAACCATATGTGCAAATCATGATGTGCAAATCAAGGGTTGCTGTTCCACCCTGTGCAGATCATACATTGTCCATGAAATGTCAGCTAATTTTCCAAGCAGGACCTGCTTCTCCCTCCTGTACCAACACTGCATCCACCGGCACTATATTGCCCCTGACTTTGTATTACAAGTACCTCCCTGCCCATCTGTTCCTCCTCTCCACTGCACTAGGACTTCCTCAAGAGAAGAGATGGTCTTTTTTTTTTAATCTCCCGGACCTCTACCGTATCTACACATGGCTGATGGTCCACATATCTGGGTTGAATAAATAAGGAACCTAAATCAGTTTCTCGCACATTCTTTCCTGAAAGATCAATTCAGTTCATTACACAGTGTCCCCTCCCCCTCCAAAACTAAATCAAGTGTATGCTTATACATATACAGAGAGAGGGACAGAGAGAGAGAGAGAGAGAGAGAGAGAGAGAGAGAGAGAGAGAAATGTTTCAGCTATTGGCAATAAATGTGACAGAAAGGACTTTGTAATGTATTAATCATTTATAAGATAAAATACTAAAGTAGTGGGTGATGATATTTGGCATTTGGATCTGTTCAGAGATTGTTAAAGTATTCTCTACAAAGTCCCAAAATATTTTTCTAATCAAGGCATGCATGTCTTCATCTCCTCCTGGGGATCATACATGGTGAAAACATGTAACTGACGCCTTTGAAGGTCTGAGGATCAGCTCATGTGATGGAACCTCACCTACTGCTGAATCTTTTCCTTAAATTCAAAAGCCCACTCCCTAGGGTAAATGCTGCAGACCAGGGAGGGGATGCCCCCATCAAACTCTGTACCATGCGCATGGCCCTCTGAAGGGCTCCAACGAGCACCACTTCTCTACAAATTTGGATTCCATTTTTGCAAGCCTCTCAAACAAAAGGAGCCAAAGGGACCCTAAGGGATCCCTTCCTAGATTAGGAAATAAGAATCTGGAAGTCGTTGTACCCCGAGTATTCTTATACCAAGTCCACAGAAGATGGCAGGTTTTTTTGGAGGGAGAGGGACTGTTCTGCACTGACTCCCTTATTCCTTGTCAGAGGCACCCCTGCTCAAAAGCCATTTACCTTCAGGCCTTATGCCATAGCCACTAAGATGCTATACAGCCTCTCAGATGGTACAGCCTCCAGTTTTCTTAGCCTCCTCCCTGAGTTCTCATACACTGACTATTTTATACTCTTCTTCCCTCCCCCACAGATTGGTTTTTTTACATATCATTACATTATTGTGCAAGATCTAAAAAGATAAAATCTGAACCTAAAGTTTGAGATTCTGTAGCCAGAGTCCTAGGCCAGACATTCAAAGCCAGGGATACCAACATGTCAGGTTCAGGTCAGTTGCCCTAATACATAAATTAAAGAGACAAGTAGTGATGCAATGCAAAAGAAAACTTACTGTATGCCAACTACACACAGGCAAGAGGGACTGTAAGCATTTCAGTCCATCTTCAAGCTACGGACATGAGCTTTAACACAGAAGGAATATGGGGGCAGGAAACAGAGGTGTACAGAATTAAATAGCCTCAGTATGGTGTTAGTTCTGGTCCCGTGAGCAGTTCCAGAGAAGTGAGTGCCATGGTCACCACTTAAAGGAAACATGTTGGTCCCTGTTAGATGACTGTTCCCATTCTATGGTCCAGCCTCATTATTAGAAAAACAAATTACGCATCCTTTGAGGAGTGGTCTATCCCACAAGGCTCTGCTTTCCTTGGTGGTTTTTGAGCCCTTAGTCATAAACATATCATGGATCAGTCTTGCTTACCATTCCTGGAATCCCAGGAGGCTACAGGTAAGAGACTCAGAACAAAGAAGACAGATGCAAAACAGAAGAGATAGGTTTTTATTCTGTTTTTAATTAACTGGTAGGTCTCAGTGAGGACCCAGTGCTTTTTTAGCAAATGCAGTTTCTAAGTACCTCTTACAAGTCCTAGCTCTAAAACTCCAAGAAGGATTAAGATTTAATGGCGCTTTTTCAGAGTCCCTAAATAGTAGCTCAGGGCCTCCAAAAAAAAAAAAAAAAAGAAAGAAAGAAAGAAAAAGAAAAAGGAAAAAGGCATCACTAGATTTGGCCTTAGTCCTCCAGGCAGATCACTAAGACAATAGGACACAGTAAAAATGGGAAATTTAGTAGAACTGTAGGGCATTTTCGGTAACATGTGGGTCATTGGTTGTTGTTTTTTTTTAAAGGCAGAAGATAAATGGAGTAATAGAGGTGCCAAGGAAATATCAAGGACTCCAAACAAGAAGTAACTGTTCCTCTAGACATCCCTTCTTCCTCCTGGTGTTATAGCGAGAGTCTGATTTTGTGGTTAGGGTAATTTCAGGTATCTTCATTCATGCCTAAATTTATTCAACAAATATTTCTTGGGTGCCTATAATATACTAGGCACTACGCCTGGAATATTAGCTATAAAGACAGAATTAGACCTTCACTTAAAAGAATTCAGTTCAGCTCAATATCATGAACAAAAGCAAGAAGGAGAAGGAGGGAGGAGAAGTGGGGGGGAGAAGGAGGAGGAGGAGGAGGAGGAAGAGGAGGAGGAAGAGGAGGAAGAGGAGGAGAAGATGATGATGATCAAGATCATCCAGGTTTAGTAGTTCCAAGGAAATATTGTATATTGGGAGAAAGTGGAAGGTACAAGAACTTCTTTAAAAAGCACTATGAAGTGAAAAGTCACCTTGCCAAAAAAAAAAAAAAATTCCCCAACAGCTCACTAGCTAGCATAAACACTCGAACACTCATCAGTGCAGCACAAGCTATTCAAATTGCTTGCATTTTCTTCTAACAAGTCCTGTCAAGTTTGTATTATTTATCAGCTAATCAAACTTATAACGAGCCTTTCACCTTTTGTCACATTTTTTCTGCATTTTTAGAGCAATTCCAGGCTACCTAGTATCTTTCCCACATTGTATAAAATGAAACTGGGAGGCAATCAAAGCATTTTCTCTAATAGGAAGTGAATCCATAACAAAGCAGAAGTATTATATCAAACAATAAGGAAATCAAAACAGGCTCTTCTCAAGCCCAATCACCATTATGCTCCCTTTCTTTTCTTTAAAAAAAAATCTTTTTTTTAGACATTGTTTAAAGTATTTAGCTGCACCTATAAAATATGAAATAGTTTGGGTATTTTGACTAGGTTTTTAAATTTTATTGTCAAGGTGATGTACAGAGGGATTACAGTTACATATGTAAATTAGTGAGTACATTTCTTGTCAAACTTGTTATCCCCTCTTCATTTCCCCCCACTTTCCCTCCCACTCAGTACCCCCCAAATTGTACAGTTAATTTCCAACAGATTGTCTTGCGAGTATTGCTGTGGCATTGGTTTGCCCTTTGTCCTTTGTCTCACCATTTTGATGTTCCCCTTCCCTTCCCTAATTCAGATAGATGTATATACAATGCCCAGGGTGCCAAAATCAAATACAGTGACAACAGGGGACAAACAATAGGAAAGACAAATGAAACAATAAGGGAATAATTTCACATAGTACGTTAAAAATAACAATAATTAAAAACCTCTTTTTTTGAGTCAAGAAAGGAAAAGAAGGCTCAAAATACACATGAAATGATCTGGCCAAGGTTACCCGTACAATCCTCGCCCTCTCTCCTTAATTCTAGTCCAGTCCCCACCACAACAGACTGTTTATGCTGTCCTAGACTTTGCATGGTCAGTCAGATGGCATGGAAATGATGCATGCAGACAACATGTGCATCCATGTCAGAGGCTGTATTAACATCAACTCCTTCAGTGTGTTAAGAGCACTAATATAAATACACAAAAAAATTACATGTAGATTTTCTTTTCTTTCCAAATCATTAATGGGAGGTATTTATTCCAAAATTTAGATGAACTCTTCTTTAAGCACCTTGAGATATATCCATGCTTGAGAATAGAGTCGTTTAAAAAGCCTAATGATAAATGGAACTAAATGAGACATGTGGCTAAATTAAGCATATCTATACATGAGCTCATAATTATACAGAATATGTATGTATAATTTGTCTTAACAGTATTTCCATCTATAACTGAAATTCCCAGGTGTCCTCAAACAAGGACATCTTTGTGATGTCACTCCATTAATGGAGCTCTGTTGCCATGGGGACATCAAAACTCCTTCTCAGAATAATCTTTAGTCCTGACAATTGAAGCTAGAGAATTTCAATTAGGCCATACACTCAGTATCTTCTAGCAAGTACCAATTTGAAAGCTATCAAGCACTGAAGGACTGCTATTTTGCCTAAGAAAGTATTTACTTCCATCTGTATTTCAAAGAGGTGCAGGTATATAACAATATTTAATTCTTCATTTTTCTTTTCTTTTTTCATTTTTGGGGTTTTGTTCTTTTTCTAATTCTTCATTTTTCTATAGCCTGTAGTATAGAAATGTATGTTGCTAGATCTTCTCTATTCAAGAGCAACTAGTAAAATCAACAAATTCATCATCCATTAATTCATTTGTTTATTATGTATGTATATGTATGCATATGTGTGCACACACATACACATATATGTACATACACATATTCATATGCACATTCTAAATACATGTATATATGTCCATGTCTGTATACATATATATACATAAACAAGGGATTCGATTTTTTCTTTTCAAAGTCATTGATAACTAATAGTATTCATTCCAAAATTTAGATAAGCTCTTTTTTAAGTATCTTGAAATATAACCATGAGATAGGTACAGAGAGAGAGAGAGAGAGAGAGAACCTTGTCGCTATCTTCAGCATCCAGCACAAGCATTACAACTACAAAATTACACAAGTGTAAGCATATATTTCTTAACCTGAATGATCCCAAGATACAGCAGATAATTGTTTCATGCAAATATATGGAATGACAAAGATATAGTATAAAAAACAGGAGCTAGAAGACCAAGATAAAAAGAGGGCATCTTGGAAGGTCAAATGAGTGTCTCTGGAAAGACTTCAAAAACCAAAGAATGGTCCATCATCCACCAAAGCAATTGAATCCTCTTTCCCTTTGACTACAGGAAAGAACACTTCTCATGTGTAATGGTCCTAGGTCAATAGAATATCAGCAATCAATGGCTGTATGGCCTAAAACTTAAGTGACCAAAGAATCAAGGCCAGTTTAAAAAAAAAAAAAAAAAAGATCAGAGCAAATGGTCTGCCTGAGACAAAGATATAAAGAATACACAGTGTTTCCAAGAAGTTGAACAAAGAAAAACATATTTTAATGTCTCAAAATCTTGTCTAAGTCTTGCTGCCAAATAGGATGAAGTACAATGAATACAGGAGACTCCACTGGGCCCACTTCATGTTTGTTACATGTCGTTTTCTAGTAGCTAAATTTCACTGTATAGTGTATGAACAGAGGGCTCCTGTATGTTGTATCTGCTGGGATAAGAGAGAACATGTGAAGATTGCGTTGGGATGGAGAAGAAATAACTGAAATATAGCCTCTGTTAGATATCCAAACTGTGGTGACTTTAGCAAAGCAAAATGGCTCAAAATATTGCTATATCACAGTTATAACTACTTTCAACGTCCTATGTGTATCTGTAGCTTCTATTATTGATGATGTTCTTGTATCACCTTCCTGTGGTTGTACCTACACTATCGCTGTAATGTTATCTGAGTATATTGGAAACCGTGTATACTGGTATTGGAACTAGGAAATTGAAAGGGAATACCAAATTTGAGAGACACAGGGTAAAAAAAGACAAACAACTACAAAAGCAATACTTGCAAAACTGTTTGGTGTAAGTGAACTGAACACCTCCGGGGCGGGGGGGGGGGGGCGGAAGGGAAAGGGGGAGGAGGGGGGGGCATGAGGGACAGGGTAACAAACAGTACAAGAAATGTATCCATTGCCTAACGTATGAAACTGTAACCTCTCTGTACATCAGTTTGATAATAAAAATTTGAAAAAAAAATGTCTCAAAATAATTTCCACTAAAGCCCTGGTCCTGCAATGCCAGCAAGTAAATCTGAAGGTATATAGCATATATTTCTTGTCTACCCTTTTGTTCGTTTGTTTTGCAGGGCTGGGGATAGAGTCCAAAGCTTTGTGTATGAGCTGGACAGGTGTTCTACCATGGAGCCAGCCACACTCCAACCTCGTTAATCTACTTTTTAAAATTTTTAGCTGCTTTCCTCCCTGGGTTGTACTTATCCTAGGAATCAATACAGATGAAGGGTTAAAACCTTAGTTTCTGCCCATAAGGAATCTGGCTCCAATAATGGAATTTCCCAGGTAAATATTTTGACAGCTGGGTGAACTTGATCTCTAGTCTCCCTAACCCTCCCTTCCTTCATCTGAAAATTGGGCTAATAAAAATGGTTTATTCATATCAAGTGTTTTCACTGTGAACATGTTATGATACTTTCAAACATCAACTTATTAAACTTTTCCATCCCCAATAAGGAAGACATTATTCTTATTTCCACATTGTAGATGAGACAATCAAGTGAAGAGTGAGACGGAAAAGTTGCTCAGGATTATGCAATTAGTAAGTGGTTGGCTGAGATTTGAAACAAAACAGTTGCATCTTAAATTACTGCTGATCATCACTGTATCCAATTCCTAAAATAATAATAGCACTTTTCTCATTAGTAAGCTTATTAAACTGTGCTGACTATATGTATTCCTTTTTAGTTTAATTTTATTGTCAAGGTGATATACAGAGGTGTTACAGTTATATACATAATGACTCTAATGTTCTATAGATTGTAGATTGTTATATAGATTGTTGTGCAGATTATAAATTATTATATAGAACTATATGTATTGGTTCTATCAGTTTTCATTGTTCTCGATGGCCACAAAAAAGCATACATCTGAGGAATAAATGAAACTAAAATCTTGTCAGAGCTTTGGTAGCCATCTTGTGGGTATTATAACCTTAAGTGTATACCTACCTGAATGAAAAGCATTTTTTTCTTAATTTACACCCAGGACCATAGAGGCTTAAGGAAAATCTGCTTTAACCCTACCTATCTGTGAATTTAGATTCTGCTCATTCTACCTTTCAATTTGTTATAACAACCATCCCGTTGGACAACTTAATGCTCATTATTATGTCCCATAGTCAATATCCCCCACACTTTGAGAAATATGAGAAACCATTAATGCTCTTTAGAAACTCTAATTCCAGGGCATCTTTCCAAATTAAATACAGAATAATGATGTCCATGCCTGTGGCTTAAGGAAGTGAGAGCTGTTCACAGGATGAAATGTTGTTGACTCATCAAAAGCATTTGTTTCATCTGTGAACTAAGTAACACTTAGAGATATGAACCTTGGCATAACATGACATTGTGTTTTCATTTTTAGTTCTCCCAGCTTTATGTCTTGCCTAAGCATTGTCTCATCCTAACACAGCCAGAGTGCAGTCAGAACACCTAAACACAAGCACTGGCTTGACGACTGACTTACTTTGTGACCTTGAATGCAAGGCACTTGAGTTCTCAGGGCATTGCCATTTCTCTAAGCAGCCTGGACAGTAAAAGAAAAACTAGCCTCTTAACTCCATGGGGATATTGTGAAAATAAGTGAGCTGTAAGCCTGTTGTGTAACTTTAAGCTCTGAGGAAGGAAAGGGCTTAAAGAGACATAAGGTCTCCATGGTTATTCTTCATGTGATTCAGCCTTTTCAGAGAGAAGTCCCACCTTGGTAAATTTTGAAGAATATAGTGTCATTGATTCCCTTTCCTAATCTGTAGTTTTTTGCCTCTTCTATATTCACAAATTCCATTGTAATTCTGATTTTTGACTCAGTGAAATTCATAAGGGTCTGTCATATCCTTGAACGACAATGAAGAACAGTCACGCTCTCTATGGGGGGAATTATCTGCCACCAGGAAGGCATCACACAATATATGCACCTACAGCAGCTGTGAAAAAAAAGCTTCCTAATGAAATAAAGATGGGGTTACATTGTAGGAAAAGAGGAACTTTCTGGGAGGGAGTGCCCAGCTAGCATATTGATCTCACAGAAATAGAAGACTTACAGCATTTTCCTTTAGCAGACCTAAAATCACATTTTGCTGGTTTTGGAGAAACTTGCCTAATGCCAAGGCAGTTCCTAAAAAGAATCACAAACAAATGGCTGGTATTCTCCTGACTATGGATGAAGAGTCTCTGACAGGTGATGTAGATAAGTGGTATATAACCTGTCACTTTATCTTCCTTAAGTGGGTGATATAATCCATGGAGCTCACATAAAAGCTTCTGTGGCTTTGAGCCCATTCTGACATTTAGGAAAAGAGTTGACAGCCATAGACTAAAGGAAAACACTACAGTGAAGAGACAGATACAACAGGTAGCTCCTACTAAAGACGTATTTTGGCAAGAATTAGCTGGAAAGACGCATCAGCACCTAGACATGTATTGCTAAGCTAGAGGATAAAGCAAACATCTTTATCTGGGTCTCGTGGGGGGCTTTGATTCTCTTCCTTTACTCAATAAATATTCATTGAACATTCTTAAGAAAATCCCTGGTTGTATCTCCAAATCTATCCTCCCTCCTTCTTGAGCACATGGTTGTCCAACTAAAATATAACATTTGAGCTGATCTTATAGTGAGGTGTGGTGAACTAAGTGTTCATGAATGGAAATTTAGTGGACGCAACAGGTTTTCTCAACACGTCTATTGAAATAAAATCCTAGACTTGGATGCCTTGCTCTATTTTTAGCATAAATGGAAAAGTTGAATTTATCCACCTGTCAAGACCCATCATGTGAGAGGGAAATAAGCATTTGTTTTTTAGGAGTGTTTCTTTTTGTTATATAAGTTTAGCCCAATCCTTAACAAATATAAGCACTGGACTCAATACAATACCCAAAGATTCAGCTTAGCAATTCACCTGTGGCATATGGCCCCATGAAACATGAAATCTAATATCTACCCATCATCTGTCTAGAATTCAAAACTTGTAGGACAGTCCTACAATACTCAATACTCACAATAAAATGATAGGGAGCCAGAGTAAGAGGCAGGAATGGATAAAGACCCTAGCTTCTGCACACACAGATCTAAGTCCAAGCTCTCCCTCTATCTTTTATGGACTTTATCCCTTGACAAGTCATCTAAAGTCTCTAAACCTCTGTTTTATCAGTGTAAATCAGAAATAATAGAAATAATATCTACCCAATAGTATTAAGGTGGAGATCAAAAAGAAAAGATTAGATATATTCATAGGTTAAACGGGGTCTGGAATTTAGCAAGTGTGAATATGAAGGTTAATTACATTCATTGATGTTCTTGTGTCTTCAATTCTATGTACAAACATCATCTATTTCAAGCCATATTACATGAGGCAGATACTATTACTGTCATTTGAAGATGAGAAAACTAGATGTCAGGTGGAACACTACTTAGTAAGTGGCTGAGTCAGAATGTTCTGTCTAATTCCAAAGCACATACATCTAACACAGGGTCCATAATCACCACTGATCTATTAGTTCAATGGGAAGAATTCTATAGGCCTCATCACAGATGTCAGAGTCTTTCTATTACCTACTGTATGGTAAAAATCCTGTCAGAGAATTTTCCACTCCATAAGTTGTTGCCCTTCCAAATGTTCCCATGGCACTGTGTACCTGTGCCATAATTCAGTCAACACTCTCTTATAATTCATCTTGTTTAACTGATATCCCCAGAACTGATATGTTCAACTGATATGTCCCAGAAGCTAGTATGATGCACTTAAGTGCCATGAATAATACCCATAGGAATAAATAAATGGATACTAAAAAAAAAAAACCAGACTGTGTAACTACATACTGGTGGCTCACTCCTGTAAGCTCAGCTACTCTGGTGGCTGAGATCTGAGTATTGTGTTTCAATACCAGCCCAGGCAGGAAAGTCTATGACTCTTATCCCCAGTAAACTACTCAGAGAAAAAAAAATGAAAGTGGCACTGTGGCTCAAGTGTTAGAGTGATAAACTTGAGCACAAATAGTCTCAAGGACAGTGCCCAGAACCTGAGTTCAAGCCCCAGGACTGTCGAGAGAGAGAGACAGAGAGACAGAGATAAATCTTGAATATAATAGTTATTTGTTTGCTATAAAGGAAGTGGAGACATTTAGTTCTGAAAATAAATGAATACAAGTAAAATATTTTAAAATCTGCCAAAAATAAATCAACACCTAGTAACCCTATGATGCAAATAAGTATTTTTCAAATGCTAATTGTTTTGCCCTCAAGGACAATAAAATATTACATATCATTTGTAAAGGTCCAGTTCACGCATGAGCTATTTCCAGCCTCAATTTAAGGTGAAATATTGTACAATTGTATTAGAAAATTACACTGACCAATATGGTCATGACATCAAAAAGAAAAACAAAACAAAAATCAAGATTTTGTTCTTTAGTGAAAGTAGATTTCATTAGCGAATGAATAGGAAGTAAATGCTGACTTGTGGTGACTGATTATATTTACTATGCATTTGAAGTGAGTTTAAATGTTCAAGACATTGGTTATTTTATTCTCTGTAATTCCACATCAAAGCTTCCAGCTTTTGCTCTCTTTACTGTGAAGATATTGCCAGCAATGTGCTATGCAGAATAGTCTGGATTAGCCTCTTTTTCCCACAAGAAGAATGAAGAAAAGGAGGCAAATCTTTTAAGATAACTGGAAACGAACACAAAAAGACTGAATTGCTTAAAGGAGGTTAAAGGGCAAGAAAGTAAAGTCCCCAGAAAGTTATTACCTAATGTGAAATTTACCAACCTACCATCCTTGAAATGTTAAGAAAATACAGCAATGAAACAAAAGCTTCTTCCATGCTGATGAGGAAATAACATCATCAGCCAGAAGAGGATCAGGTCACTCTGAAAAACAAACATTAGGAGCCTCGGAGGGGGTGGGAAAGGAAATGTGCTAAACAATATTGCATCTACATAAACAGGGCAGTGTGGTTTAGTTTTCATTTCAGAGAAGCTACATAAGTATGTTCAATGTTTTAAAGAGGAGAACACAAAAGGATCGTGAAAGATGGATATTTACATTTTCTGGAATTATAAGGAAGAAACTCTGTAAGTTGATATACATCCAAAGATACTTTGAACTCTTTATCTAAAATTTCAGGCCATATTAAAAAGATATTAAATGGATTAATAAATGAAGAATCAGAATAAGAGATCTGTGTGGGCTTAGCACAATAAAAGTGATACTTGAAATAAGAGGAGATTTTACCTTTTCTGCATCTTAGAAAACACTTGACATCTCTCCACCTCTCTTTTTCCTCCCCTCCCCTAGAACAATAGTAATCAGCACCAAGGACAGCAGTTTTCAGATGCTGGTACCTCAGAAACTGGGTATATTAATGGTACTTATCTCAGGAGCTTATTTGAATTCAGATTACAAGTCCTTAAAGATTAATTCCAAATTTTCAGCACCTGACCTACAATACCATTTTGCCTGCTCTGAATATGATTATTTCCATTTACTAAAACTGCATAGTTTATGGAGATCTCAGTAAATTGGTGATAGACAAAACTGAGAATCTGAGGTCACAAATCAGAAGTAAAGATTCTTTCAGCCTTCAACCTAACCTCCTCTTTGCAAAGATGAGAAAGATAAGGACTAGGTCACACACATTGCTTCTGGAGCAGTTAAAATTATGGGTTTCGTGGTGTTGAGTCTGCATAGTATGGAAATGATAGTGACTATTATGTTCTCAATTTGTTTGAAATACTTGAAGGGTTTTTTCTGATGTGCATTACTTGGAATTTTATTCATCTGTGTGCCAATTTCCATGTGTAAAGTGAAAAATGCCAACACCAAGATGAGAAAATCAAACCCTTTACTCTAACATGTTACCATCTCTTAGTAGTGATTTGACAAGGTTACTCTATTTTCACAAAAACATGCCCAATACTTCCTTCGCCTCAAACTTCTATAACTACCACATGCCAATTTTTCAAAATTGTAACAGAAATTAAGCCTTAATTCCTTGTCATGAAGAGGAGTGTGTCTTGAACTTCCTCTATCTATGAATTTAGTGGGAATGCATCCAATAAATTAGTGTATTCTTATTCAAGCCAGGCATCATCTCTTCTAGTAAGCCAGGCCCTTGAAGTCTGGGCTATGTTGCACGCCTCTTCATCCTCAGTGGGCCCTAGGGGCATCTAAATAATGAATTAATCATTCTGAATCAAAAGTTTTCCTTCAAGTTGGTACCCACAGTACATGCCTATAGGAGACTGAAGCAGGGGTTCAAGGTGAGCCCAGGCAAGACTATCTCAAAATAAAATGCTTTTTGAGTTTTCATATGACTTCCTCCTGCTGTTCTTCAGGGGGTGGGGGACAATACTGGTGTTTGTTTGAATTCAGGCTTTGAACTTGCTAGGCAGGAGTTCTACCTCTTAAGCTACTCCTACTCCTCCCTCTCCAGGTCTGCCCTCCAGTTCTATAAACAACTGAAAGGAAGATGCAAAATCCTCTCAACTCATTCATTGTGTCTGCTCTCCAAACGGGCTGCATGAAAGACACAATACAAGATAGTGGAGATGTAAGTATGATTAAGACAGCATTCTACTTCAAAAAGCTTGAAGCTGAATTAGGTGAAAGAAATAATATATAACGCCAGGTCATAAGAAATAAAAACAGGTTCTAAACTTTACTTCTATCTTTCCTAAAATTCCCTGGAAAATTAACTAGGTATAGCTGGAAATGTGATGGTAATCATAATACCTATTTCTAGAAATTGTTTTAGAGATTTAAAATGGATTAAAAAGACTACTCCTACTCATAGTGCTAAATAAACGTAAGTGCATGTACAAAGAATATAGTCTTAATATATGAGCAAATACTGACACAACAGAGAAAGGGTGTATAATGGTATTACACCTTCATACATGGCTCTATACCTTCAAAGAGACACACAATGTAATAAATGTTTTAAAGATGATGAAATAAACCATTTTATTGAACAAGAGATGGTTTCTTAGTTGAGCCAATAGGCACTACAGTAGTACAGAAAATATATGGAACACTTTCTGAAAGAAGTAATATTTCAAATAAAGCAGAAAAGATAAGTAGCATTATCTACTTACAGGGGGACAGAAGGCAATCCAAATTAGGAGAGTAGTTTTTTAATTTTTTATTGTTATTACTAAGATGATGTACAGAGAGATTATAGTTACATAAATCAGGTAAAGAGCACATTTCTTTGTTAACAATGTCACCTCTTCCTTTGCTCACCCAGTTTTTCCCTTCCATCCCCACCCATAAGTTGTATAGTTCATTTTCAACATAGTGTACAGTGAGTACCACTGCTGCATTTGCTCACCCTCTGTCCTATTGCTGTGCCTCCCCTTGGGAGAGTACTTTTTACAATGACTTTCAAGCAATGTCCAAGGGTTCTGTTGAAATGCAACCTCAAATAGGATGAATACTCTGGACAGACTGCACCTTACAAGCAGTTAGCCAGCTTGTAAAAGTTTCAAGGGAACTCCTTCAATGCAATCGATAACCACAATCCATGAAATAACATAATAAAAATCTGCATTTTAGAAAGATACCTCAAAGTGTAGTGCAAAGAACAAGTTGGGAGAAGATGGCATAGTGAGTCAAACAGAATAAGGCCCCGAAGCAGCTCTCAGTGGCCAAAATATTTTGTAGCCCAAGTGCTTAACGCACAGTGTCTAACACTGAGTGAGAGTCTAATAAACATCTATTGAACTGGCTGAATAGAAGAACAGAGAAATAACACAACATAGAGGTAATAACACAACTACTCTGCCATCTACATCAGTCATCTTTATCTGTTCCTCACTTGTGCATGGGAAACTATTTATGAGAGGAAGGTAGGGAGATAAAATAAGAAAAATGTGATCATGAAGTATAATCACTTTATATTACTGCTGCTTAACTGGATTAACACCCACTTTATGCTAATTGGGTGTCTTAGGTTTTATATGTGTGCATAATTTATATTTCTTGGGACATGATTTGACTTACAATCTGCCCAAATCCATAAAATAGCAGAAGATATTAACATGTACAAGTCTCTATATTTACACTAAGGCAAACATATATGCATATGTCTACCTCTCTCTTTACACATCACACATAATTTTTAAAGAAAAAGCTGCAATAAGATATAAATAATGTAGCAATTACTTAGTCCCTCTCTCTCCCTTTCATAGCATCTATTTCTGACTCCATAAGTCTTTTTTCCCCTTCACTGTTGAATTTGTTCAGATCTGGCGTTTAATGTGGGATTCTCAATGCTCATGACCTTCACCAAATACACTTACACAGGGCATCCCCTCTTTGTCCACTCTACTACAATTTCAAATGATTTTTCAGGGGCCCTGTATTTTCCCAACGGCTCCTTTTCTCATTTCCTTGTGACCCTCCTTTTCTTGGCATCAGAACTTAAACAGGTGTGAGCCGACCCAGGCAAATCCATGGAGTCCAGGGTTCAGAGTTGGCACAAGATAAGGTTATCTTCCCGCACAAAATGACACCAACAGTGCTTTCCAGAAGGGCCAACTTCCAATTAATGTCATCTAGTACTCCATGTCCTGGGGCAAAAATCTAGCTTATAGCAAGTAGACTCGAGGTGATCTGAGAGATGAGCACTAATGCCAGAAAAACAGGCATGTCAGCTTGCTTTCCATAGTCAAGAAAGGCTGGTCTGGCAACTGAAGACAGTCACTGCTGCCCAACACAAGGTCAGACCCTTATTCAGGAACAGGGATGCTAATTAACTTCTCAACAATGAAGCCAAATGTGCATCCAGATGTTGCGCTAGGAAGCAATTGTGGTTGCTGAAGACAGGTAAAAAATAAATAGAGGGAAAAAAAATCCCACAATTCAGACTCACAAATTATCCTTGAGAGAAGACTGTTGACACAAAGAAAAAAGGCAAAAATCTATTGTCAACTGGACTCAAAATGGCCTTTCAACAGCCAATAAATTGTTACAAAGAAATAGTAGTAATAATAATTATTATTATTATATAACAAATTTCCTATCAACCTTAGATTCTCTACAGATAATCTGTTGGGGTGGGGGGAAGCAAGAAGGAGGAGGATATTACTCTCTTAAGACTCTGCTCTCAGAGTACCCTAACAATGTAGGTTAGATAAATTCAATGGCAGACAAAGACTATTGGATCAAACGAACTCATTCTCATTTGATTATTTGTTTGGGGGTTTTGTAGGAGTCTTTTTGTTTTCTCTTTTTGTTGATTATTTTCCTTGAGTGAATAAGGTGAGAGTTCACCAGGTAGATTATCTTATATAGGCAAGAGAGACTTTACAAAGGCCCCTTTCTAAGATTCCTAGTCATCTTGAACACATGGATGTTCAATGTTGAGTTCAGTATAAGAACCTAAGCCATAAACAGTAAAGACATTCCCACCTGCCCCATTTACTTACATGGGCCTAATCCAGGTACATAGAAGCTGACCTTTGGCAACATCTCCATCAGTCTTTTCCAGTCCAGATCACTGACCAGCTGTGGTTTATTCTATATCTTCATATTTAGTCCTCAAAACTTTATCTATGCATTTGCCATTAACCCTCATATAATTTTCTATTCATATTATGGTCTAAACAGCATTATCTATGAACTACAGACATTTTCCCATGGTCCCAAGTCCTTGTGTAACAACCAGGCATTATCCATTATCCATTTGCCTTCTCCAGTCCATTTTTTTAATGGGTATAAACAGATAATCATTGGGCAAAAACGAACTTTAGACATGGAGTCCTTTAAGCTGTTGAATATTAGGCAACTATCTTTCTTCTTAAGTACAATCTGAATTCTACCCTCTCAAACAAGAGTTAGAAGGGAGGCAGAGTGGGTAGCAGAAGCAGCTGGCGTTGGAGCTAGGCAAGCCCGACTCAGAAATCCACCTTCCTCATTTGCTCTGATGGCTTATTCAAGTTATTGAACTGCCTCAGTTTTGTCCTCTATGAAAAATAAATACTAATTGACATAAGACATAATCATACATTCAAGAGTCTTTTTAATATGCACACGTTTCATTCATTTTTTCTAGTTATTATTGAGGAAGCTGAGTTCCTGAGCAGTGTTAATATTTCTAGTCGGATAGAAGCACTTGTTAAACAGTGGACAGATTATACCTATAATTACAGCTACTGAAAAGGTGGAGATCAGGAAGATCATGGTTTAAGGCTAGCCTAGGCAAAAACTTAGTGAGATTCCATCTCAATTCATATGTCATATGTGGTGGGCAATGCCTGTATTCTAACTATTTACCAAGTAGAGGTAGAAGGTAAGCAGTTCCAAGCTAGCCTGGACATAAATGAAAGCAATACAATGCCCTTCTACTTTTATCTAGATGCTTTCCCTTGGAATCCAAGTACCATGTCATAAGAAAACTCAGGGCACATGCTACTGTCATGTTTAAACATTCCAACACCAGTGAACATCAAGCACCAAGAGTCCAGCTCCTGGCCCTTGAGCTGCCTTAGCTAATGCTGACTATCATAGACATGACTATCCTCAAAGATAACTGCCCAAATTGCAGATTAGTGAACAAAATTTAGGCAGCTATTGTTTTAGCCACAAAATTAGGGGAGAGTGACTTTGTTCTGTATGAACAATAAATTTCAATAAATTAAATCCACTACTAAATACTGTGTCAAAAGGAATTTTGAAATGATAAATCAGACTTTTTCAAACTTCCCAATCCATTTTTCATAGTTTGTACATTAAAAAAAAAAACCTTGCTTCAGATCCTATAAGTCATTCGAGGATGTGGCTTGAACTAAGTCCAGTTCAGTAATATTCTTATCAAATAGGACTATGGATATCAACAAGTTTGTTAGGTTCAAGGTGCAAAGGGTCATTTCAGTACAACTATTCTTCAAGCCCACCAGAGTTCAATACAACATTTCTGTGCCTTTCTCTGCTTATTTCATCTTTCCTATTTCATAGACAGCCTGATATGAACTTGGTTGATTTATTCTGTAAGGTTAGGAGGCCAGATGGGATCCAACAGCTCTACCAAGCTAACAAGAATTTTTTTAAGTGTCAGACCATGAAATCAGCAGATGTGACAAGCAAAGGAAAGAGAGGGCAAATATGCTGAGTGTGAAGCTGCTGCTTTTCTCCAGTCACTTTTCGGAGCATAAATGCCTCAACACTCAACAGCATTGATCAAGAGTGTTTGGCAGAAGTCTGTATTTGGCAAGCAGCAAGTCGCACATGATAGTTTTATCTTGTTAGGGGCTGAACTATTAGGATAGACTTACACGTGCATATAGCCCATCAATTAGAAAATGTCATATCATATAATAGATTACAGATGCTTTAGTCGCTGAAGTGGCAATAGGAGTGTTGACAGGAATATCTGTCTTTCTTTGTTGCTGCTAGATGTGCAAAATGTTTAAATTGGCCAACAAAAACTTTAATTTCTTTTTCTGTTTATGTGATATTGAGGAATTGAACCCAGGGCTTCATGTATACTAGGCAAGCATTCTACCACTATGCCACCTTCCCAGCCCCAACATCAAGATGGTGAGACAAAGGGTAAAAGGTGAACCAATGCAACAGCAATACTTACATGACAATACGTTGTAAACTAACTGTGCAACTCATGGCGGGGGCAGGGGAACTGGGGAAGAGGGAAGGTGGGAGAAAAATGAGAGAGGAGGTAACAAGTTTAACAAGAAATGTACTCACTACCTTATGTATGTAACTGTAACCCCTCTGTAAATCACCTTGACAACCGAAGAGTTTAAAAAAAAACTTTAATTTCTGATAGTAACATATCCATCCTTTTAACCTCTTTCTAAGTGAAGATAAAGTCCCAGCCTTCTTGTAAATACACATATGAATGCCACATGTAAAGGAGTATAAATTTGTGGGAACCAATAAAGGGCAAATTAGGCCTTTGTTGTTTATTGGAAGGAAAAAAAGAAAGTCAAAAAGTAAGGAAGAGTGGAAGAAACAATTAGAGAATTGGGCTCACTACATCCATTGTAATTACGGTTCAATGTCTTTCTCCTATTCCAAAAGATACCCTTCAAGTAAAGAATAGGTTATACGTTCTGTTCATCAAAGTGTTAACTCCCTGTCCTCTCCTACCCCTGCCTCAGGTTTTAACTAATACCTCACTGTAGTTCAACAATCCTTTCTCTCTATTCTCACTATATGCTTGGCATTAGTGTTTAAATCAGGGATCGGCCAACTACAACTCTCAAATTCGATCTGTATTATCTACGGCTTCTGAGTTGTCATGGCAGACTTGCAACATGCATCTTATGGCCACAGAGTTAAAAATATTTACTGCCTGCTCTTTAAATTTCCTTTTCTGCAGACCCTTAGGGTAAATACCATCATTTGCAACTATGTTTGTTGTTGTGAGAAACTATGTTTCTCACTTTCAAAAGCTGTATGGAATTTCTCATTTTCATTATATGTTTCTATGTCTCTTGCTGGGGTAGAGTGTTGGGGATGATTTTGAAGACTCAGTTGATCAGACTACTACTAAATCTATCATTTCAATGGAGTTGATTTTGCTTCAGAGAAAATTTCCACAAAGATCCATTATAGAATCAGCGTATAGGTGAGAACACAAAACTTTCTTTATAATTTTATACTTTCTTGAATAAAACATAAAGGAAATATTTCTATAACTTGAATATCTTTGGCCATTAACTAGACAACAAAAATGGTTCTTCTACTTGAGCAAACTCGGCCTTAATATGAAAGGTGGTTTTTTTTTCTCTCATTTAACCACAAACCTCTGATGTTCTTGTTCTAAGAGGAAGAAAAGATAAAATGTATGTTTCTTAGATGGTTTGGTGCCTGATCTTCTTAGCTACAAAATCCCCAAGGAGAAGCTGGTGATAGAAGATCAATGAGAAAAAAAAAAAATAGGGAGAAGCTAGAAAGTAATAAAAATCACACAAGGGAACTGTTAATCACTCTTATTCTTCTTACTTGGCCTCTTCTAAAAAGTCAAATTAAATAGTTGTCTAAGAACATTTGAAATTGTGCTTAGTGTAATAAAATTCATCTGAGCAAAGACATAGGAGTAGTAGCAGAACCGTTGGTATTTGATACCCAGACACAAAAGAAAATGGCTTGAGAACGAGGATGCAGCCAGGAAATGAAAATGGCAAGTTGAAACATGAACAATGAGTCAGGATGAAGCACAGAGGGGCTGAAATTTTGTTCTGCTTTGTCTAAATTTGAAAACATGCCTTTATATATTTCCCTGAAAGAAAAACAAATTGCAAATTCATTTCAAAAACATCACACATACCTCAGTGTACTGATGGCTTTCCAACTTATGCAAGCTGGATGCCAACGGCTCATTAGAGCATGCAGGATACATGCATGCTCTTGTATGTCACAGTCTCTGGCTCTACGTTTGTCTATAGATGGTGACCATCCACCACATTCATTCATCCAGTTTTGTCAACCCTGGGTGGTTACATTCCAGAGGATGAATAACTGTAAGGATTCATAGTCTTCCAGATGCATTAGTACTTTCTAGGCCTCTATCAACTACAAGAGAGTACGTGAATGCTCATCCAAGTCATTGTGCATTGATGGATTCATCCTCCTTGTCTCTTTGGTAAGAGTTTTGTTTTTTTTCTTTCTGGAGATATTAACCCAAGTACTGGTTTCTCGTAAACATTAAGACACATGATGTACTCTTCCCTCCAGTACCGTTATCAGTTGGTTTTAGAAAAATGAAAAACTGAAGATAAGCAAGGAATGATAAGTTGTTCCTCTCATTTCAGTATCTTGAATAAATAATGATTTAGTGATAGTATAAAGTTAAAAAAAAAAAGATTGGAACTGGGACTTCAAGTCAAAGGATTTAATATTGGCCTCAAAGATAAGCTTGTGAATTGACTAAGCAAGCTCCTCAAATCTGAAGAGAAGCACGGTGCCTCATGTTGTAATCACAGGTACTTGGGAAACTGAGTCAAGAAGATACTTGAGTCTGTAGGTTCTAGACCAGTCTAGGGAGCATAGCATAACACCATGTCAAAACAATAGAAACAAAATTCAAAACAAGCTACCAAAGTGGTTTAAGCCTAAGTATCCCAGGAAATACTCATTATGTTTTGTTTAATACTCATTTTTCATTTCCCTTGGCCTTTGAGTTTCTTAATTCCAAGCAAAAAATATCAAGTACTTTAGTACATGAGGTTTTCAAAGTCCCAAACAGTACAAGAAATTTGGACAGGATTCAGATAAGTATCCAATCTTCTGAGTATGCATTAAAATTTGGCAAGAACTCTGGACTTTTGCAAATCCTCTATTTTTGATAAATATAATAATGTCTCCATTGAGACAATATAAATAATTTAAGACTAAAGTAAAACTTGGACTTAACCCAAAACCAGCTATGAAGTATTTTTCGTTTCTATTATAGGAATGTATTTCTCTTTTTTTAAAAACTTCACTGTAGTCTTTCCTCAACCAATCAAGAAAATGAAGATACTGAAAGCTTATTTGGTGATTACCATTACAGATCATTGATATGAACACACAAAAAAATACACTACCAGCAGTATTTCACCTTAATAAATAAACCGTGTTTACTTTTTTTCCCCTTTATTGTTAAAGTGAAGTACAGAGGGGGTACAGTTTCATATGTAAGGCAGTGAGTACATTTCTTGTTCAACTTGTTACCTCCTCCCTCATTCCCTCCCCCCAAAACTGTGTTTACTTGATGATTAAAATAAATAAACATCCGGGAGGGAGGGGCATATTAGAAGTATCCTCTGCTTTGATTCCATGAATGAAAAGAATCAAGTATCACAAGGAAGATTATATCCTGAAGAGAGACAGAGAGGAACAGCACACTAGGAATCAGAAAAGAGATGGAAGGGCAGCAGAAAAACATGGAGCTCATATGTAAAATCTAGACACAAAATGATACTGCCACTAACAAAAATAACAGGACAGCAGTGCAAAAAAATTAGCACTGCAATAGGGAATAATTAGCCCAGGTTTAAGCTAGTCACAGCAGAGGATCACAAGAGCCTAATAGTTATGCCCCTATGCATGCATAAGATAATGCTAAGTGAAATGTACTCCATGTTGTGAAAATGAGTGTTATATCACTGTTGTAATTACTTTCAACATGCCATGTGAAACCGTAGCTTCTATTGTTGATGATCCTCTTGTATCCCCTTCCTGTGGTGTACCTGCATTATCACTGTATCATATCTGAGTACGTTGGAAACTGTATATACTGGTATTAGAACTAGGAAAGTGAAAGGGAATATCAAAATCGAGAGACACAGGATAAAAAGACCAACGACTACAAAAGCAATACTTGCAAAACTGTTTGGTGTAAACCAACTGAAAGGGGAAAGGGGGAGAGGGGGAGGGGGGAATGAGGGAGGAGGTAACAAACAGTACAAGAAATGTATGCAATGCCTAAAGTATGAACTGTAACCTCTCTGTACATCACTTTAACAATAAATAAGAAAAAATGAAAAATTTAATAAAAATATATTATTAACCCACAGAAAAAACAATTAGCACTGCAAAAAAATTAGTATTGCTACTAAAAATAATAGAACATGAGTGTAAAAGGGAGACTAAAGGAATTCACAGGGGGGAAGGATGGGGAAAAAGAGGTTCTTGGGATGGTTGAAGAGGATTAGAATTATATATATGTAATTTATATATAATATATAATCATATATATCTGATATATATAATCACATAAGTGCAATATGGCCACAATTAACTCGTATTAGACAAAGTAACTAAAATCAATGAACTTGATCATTCATCCTAGGACCCTTCTTTCTACTTTAGTGGTTTTCAGTACCCAATGGTCCCCACTGCTCACTGCTGTTTAGTCCTTCTTTTTCAGAGTTAGTTATTTTATTGATTACCAATGGCGCAATAGAAATTTAATGAATGAATATAAACATAGTAAATATTCATTGGCAAAACTAACTTTGAGTCATCTAATGTTTAGTCCCTCTTAAGCAAGTCTGAGCTGCAGCATGTTTATGGATTTCAACTGTGCTTAAGGCTACTCTCACCACAATCACAGAGGGAGGTGGTCATTTCATAAATGATAATAACTTTGAAAAGCAAGGACCTGGGATCTTCCTTTTCTCAGTATGGATAGTTGAGGCACAATGTGACAAAGGAGATTGTATATGTATTTCTCATATTCTTTTCACACTAATGCAAAGGAAAATAATAATTAACCTTACTGCCCCAATGCCTACACATGGAGCTATACACACACATTTTCATAAGACATGAATCCTTACACCATGATTTCCTTTCAGTATTTTTTCTTCTGTTTTATGTTATTCTATTTAACTAAGATTAAATTGTTTGAGATATGCTAAATATATTTCATGACCCACCACTATACTGTAGCATGAACTATACTATATAATGTACCAGAAACATTAATGTAATGAAGTTGGGTTTGCTTTGGTTTGGTTTTAACAAACTGGCTATAAATTACCTGTTGTAATTCACCTTCTATTTATCTGTTAAAAGAAGATAGCATTGACACAGTACCCATAGGCAGCTCTGCAGTTGAGATTTCCAGAAATCTAGGCTCTAGAGATTAGCAACTCTCTGACTTTTAAGTTTAAGAGTTGCTTTTTTGTCTGTGTTCCTTTCCTGATCTGTGAAATAATCCTTATATAACTCTTGTCAAATTGGACTGAGAATTAGAGAACATTCACATGAAATACCTGGCCCTAGTGCTTCATCAAAGGCAACTTTTACTATCATGCTAGACCACTGGGAAAATCAGCCATTGATATTTTTAGGCACTCTAAGATATCTGTGTAAATGAGGTCATCAAAATTCTATGCTACAAATAAAAACAACCCTGAGGTATCACCTCACTCCAGTTAGAATGGCCTATACTCTGAAGAAGAAAATAAACAGGAAACTAACTTCAGTACAGGCATTATCATCCTCTCCTTAAAAATTCAAGACCCTTTAAAATGGACACCTACCACCACTCCAGGCCCATGTGCTAAATAGCCCATCCCTCTGTGTTCCATCATCGCTTTACCGCCACATCAACACTACTGAAAGAGAAAAGATGTGTATTCAAAGTTGGCTGCGTGGAAGAAGCTGAAAACAAAACTAACTTGAAGCAATCTACTGTTGAAGCAGTGCCCTTAGGAAAAAGCCTGCCTAATAACCCAGAAAACTTACTGTACAAACATCATTTTCTGACATTTCCAGTCATATCACCTCTGTGAGTTTACCATCCAGGGAAAATTAGTTTAATTCAACAACCACGGTAAGAAGACAGGAGGCTACTGAGTTACCTGACAGGTACCCATTAGAGTGGATACATTAAATAAGATGGTTTCCCTCATAACATCATATTAAAATCAGAAGATAAGTTTGGAAATTGACGACACATGTGCTCCTAAGAGGTTCTAGCATTAAAAGTCCCTGAATGTTGAAAGCCTTCCAGTAGCCCTTTCTATCCTAAGCTCTCAAAGCTGAGGTTGGGGCACCGTGACAGGGTGGTGACAGGCTAAGTAAGTTGACTCTAAAACTAAGATAACAGGGAAGGAGTTATCCTGCGTGAACTGGTTTACAGGTAAATCAAGATCCTTCCAGGAATGGGAAGATGGCTTAGTGGTAGAGTGCTTGCCTAACATTCATGAAACCCTGGGCTCAGTTCCTCAGTACCAAATAAACAGACAAAACTCAGAAGTGGTACTGTGGCTCAAGTGGTAAAGTGCTAGCCTTGAGCAAAAGGAAGCTCAGGGACTATGCTCAGGCCCTGGGTTCAAGCCCCAGGACTGGCAAAAAAAAAAAAAAAAGCCCTCCAAGCCAAACAAAGTTCTGAATACACTTACATTTTAAAGAGATTTTTCTCTCTCAATATCCTTTCTCACTTTCTGGCTAACAATTATATTATCATCACTGTGTCTGATCTGAGTACCCTGAATACTGTATATATGTGCATTCGAACTAGGGAAGGGAAAGGGAATACCAAAATCGAGAGACAAAGGATAAAAAGACAAATCTTTCCAAAAGCAATACTTACAAAACTATATGTTGTAAACAACCTGTACAACTCGTGGGAGGGAAAGGGCATGGGGAGAGGGGAGGCAGGGGAAAATGAGGGAGGAGGTAACAACTTGGGTAAGAAATGTATTCACTGCCTTACATATGAAACTGTAACCCTTCTGTCCTTCACTTTGACAATAAAGAAGAAAAAAAAAAATAGTGGGCAACAGCACCAGTGGCTAAGGCCTGTAATCCTAGCTACTCAGGAGGCTAAGACCTGAGAATCACTGTTCAAAGCCTGCCCAGATATAAAAATCCCTGTGAGACTCTTATCTCCATTCAAAAACTGGAAATGGAGCTGTGGCTCAAGGCCCTAAGTTCAAGCCCCACAACTGACAAAAAAAATTAAAATAATAGTGGAGGGGGCTGGGAGTGGCCTAGTGGTAGAACACTTGCCTCATATACATGAAGCCCTGGGTTCGATTCTTCAGCACCACATATATAGAAAAAGCCAGAAGTGGAGCTGTGCCTCAAGTAGTAGAGTGCTAGCCTTGAGCAAAAGAAGCCAGGGACAGTGCTCAGGCCCTGAATTCAAGCACCAGGACTGGCAAAAAAAAAAAAGAATGAAAAAAAATAATAGTGGACAAGCTTAATTTAACACACATTTTGTGCAATTCTCTCCAACACTAAGAAAATAATACATAGTACTTTAGTTGTAGCTCACTTTAGCATTACCAGTGAGCGCTTACCTTCAAAATGTCCACATGACAAAGGAGGGAAGTGGGTCTTTGAAAGTTGAGTCCAGACCCATTCTGCTTCCATCCCACATTCCCTTTGGAAAAACCAGATTGTGTACTAGAGAGACCTAATCCCAGAAAACAGGCAGCCTCCTGAAGTTACGAAGGTCAGGGACATGAATTCTCCCTAGAGCCACTGCAAGGAGTATATCCTTATAATAACTCGATTATCATAGTGACCAATAATGTATTAGCATAATACACTTGTGCTCTTCATCACTTTACCTATTTATCAGTTATCCCCCAAGACAGAGAAAGTGCCTAATGTATTTGTGTTTGTTGATTTCATTCTTTTTTTTTTACCTTAGAACAATAGGATTTTTATTTTTTATTATTATATTTCTTTGTAGTTGTACAAAGGGATTTCAATTTAACATATCAAGTTATGAGCACAATGCACCTTGATCAATGGAAGCCTAGGTCGCCATTATCTACCTTACAGTTTAGCTTAAAAACCTCACAGAGTACAGGTAAAGACACTGAGACACAAATAAACTTATATGACAAGTTATATGACGGGGGAGAGAATTAAGTTTCCATCTCGGCCTCAGTCTCCTAATCCAGTGTGGTTTCTAATTGGACGCAGGGCTGACAGTGAAATTCCAGGGACAGGGCTGGGGATATAGCCTAGTGGCAAGAGTGCCTGCCTCGGATACACGAGGCCCTAGGTTCGATTCCCCAGCACCGCATATACAGAAAACGGCCAGAAGTGGCGCTGTGGCTCAAGTGGCGGAGTGCTAGCCTTGAGCGGGAAGAAGCCAGGGACAGTGCTCAGGCCCTGAGTCCAAGGCCCAGGACTGGCAAAAAAAAAAAAAAAAAAGAAATTCCAGGGACAGCTTTTTGATTCAGTCCGAAGCTAACCTGCTCAGAGTGCACACATCTGACTTTACTTCCTGGTCCTCACTGTCACCGGGTCTCCTCACTGTCATTCTGTCTCCAAAGGGTGATGCAGCAGCTGCTACCAGGGACCTTCAAGGTCAGTGGGAAGTAATTTATTTCCTTTTTTAAAGAAATATAGGAAATGTTAATATGACAAGATGGATGTCTAAAATGACCCTGGGCAAGTTTCTTCTCTCTGCCTTTATTCTTTCTCATTTTCTACTTCCTTTTTTTTTATCTTCTTTTTCCATGTCAAGTTGTCAGGATGACTTTGATCTCAGAGACATGCTGCTCTTCCTCGCCTGACTCCCAACGGCCACCGGGAGACAATTCTGCAGAAGCCCCTTCATGCTTTCAAGTCTAAGATCATTTCCTCTGCTGTGTCCACAGGGGCAAGTAGGCTCCCCAACGCAAAAAAAGAGATGTAACTGGGAAAGAAAATGTAGTTGTGCCTGCCTGACAATGGGCCCGTTATAAAATAAAAGGGAAAAAACAAAAAAGCAGTTTGCTTCACTGAATGCAGACATCTCAGTTTCCCAGACTTTCTCTTACAAGACAACCACTGGAAATCAACTTTTATATCAAACTGAAAATGTAGAATAAATAAATAAATAGAGCACAGTATGATATTCCAAGCAGAGCTGAACATCTGAAGCGTGGCCTGATCGCTTGCAGTTGATGAACGCGGCATTTCAGATGAAGGAGAGAGGCTTTTTATGGGGTAAGGAAACCCTTTCATTACAGAAATATCAAACAATTCACAGAGAAACTGTCTCCATCCACCTTCCATTTTTATAGCATTCTAGCTCATTCTGGATAATAAAAAGTAGGAGGTTTAAGCAATGATGACAAACATTTGGCAGAAACCTGGAAATGGATTCTTGGTGAAAAGTAAACCAAAGAACATTGTGTGTGTGTAGCAAATGGATGCCTCGTCTTTTGACCTTAGTTTGGTTTTGCTCCTTCTTCCTCTTCTACCCAACAGGGCTGTTCCAGGAGACAAGTAGGAGTGAATGGATAGTGATGTAAATTTAGACAGAGGGCTAAAGAACCAGGATGATTGCTTCTATTTGAAGATGATCAACCTTTTGAGAAAATCTAGCTCATTTAAAATGCTTAATGGATAGGAAGAATGCTGAGTTCTACAGGATAGAAGCAACTAAGCCCAAACACTTTTGAAAACAGTGAGGATCACCCTACTCTCACTGTCTGTCTTGGAAGGAGCAGCAATCTTAGGCCCTGGGAAGGGAACCATAATTTTTATTTGAAAACCTCTCATGGCACTCCTTTTGTATTTCCCTTTCTTTCTTCAAAGATCACAGCAGCAATTTTCTTTTATTGTCAGCTATTTATAGTTTTCTTTTCTCAAATCCTTGGCCAGAAAGAAACCCGGCAAAAAAGCATTTCAACAGCCACATTATTTTGTAGCACTCTTCAAAACTATTAACTACAATCAAAAGAGGGCCCATTTTTTTCCCCAAACTTCTTCAACTCATTATTTTCTCCACTTGGTCTGCACTCCTTAAAGCAATGAAAGCCAAACAAATATTCTTTGGTCCCAGTGTGTGAGGAGATGCAGAGAGAAGAGCACTCACAGGTTCTCTTTCCTATTCAGAAACAAAACAGCAGTAGAGAAAGACACCTGGTATAATGGAGTGGGCCCATAACTCAGTCCTGTTTCTTATGACTCAGCCATCTCACAGAAGCGTCACCATATTCTGGGAAGGCTGGGATGTGTAGAGTCAAGATTTAGATACCTGTCAGCCACCCATGACCCTCTGGTGTTTAATCTTTTCTTTTATAGCCATAGTAGAATGCCTAAAAGTATGATTTGTAGTCAGACAAAGTAGAGTGCAAATTCAGTCTCTACTACTTACTAATTTCTTGGTCTTGGACAAAACGAATGGCCTCTCTCGACCTCAGTTTGCCATTCATAGAATAGGGATCATTTAACACTCAGGAAAGAGAGAGCACTTCGCATATAGTGTCCCCTTCAGGAAAAGAGAATACTTACTTCCTGCTACTGTCTGTCCATATCCTGGGCATACCTGAAGATAGCGCTTCATTAGCTACTGTGAGTTGCCACCATGGACTGAGCTCTAGACAATATAACAAAGACAGACATCATGTAAGGCACTCCTAAACTTATCTATAACAGTTTTTTCTTCCTCATATCACTTCATGGCAAGTTAGGAAATCTGGTGGAGACCTGGGTACCTGCAACTTAGGGGCCTTTGAAGAGAAGAATGCTCTCCCCACCAATCTGCACTGTGCACAGAACTTAGGGAAAATCAACTCTTCTGTGCAGTGTAATCAAAACTACCCTGACTAATGCTCCCTTGGTCTATTTATTTCATCTAACAAATGGGAAACAGTAAGACAGAGCTAGATATGCTAGATATTTATCAGAGAAACCTCCCTCACTCCCCTCTGTGATGGGTAAAGAGAAGAAGGAAGAGGAGGAGGAAGAAGGAAGAGCCTTCTGCTCATGAAGTTGGTCTGACAGGCACAGAGGGGGAGGCAGAAAAATCTGGTTACAGAAGTCTTCAACTATGAGATACCTTGGAGAATGTGTGGGCCAGGCAATGGAGAGTTCCAAAGCAAAAAGTACCTGTGATGGAATCCTTGATTGGGCAAAATAACTCTATTGTCCTTGATGAGTGATCTGAGCATCCCAGGAACAGTGCACTTCCAAAGCCACATAACCACTCAACAATAATTGTTATTAGTCCAAAATGTACACCCTCTCCTCTCCTCTCCCCATTCCCCCACTCCACTGCACTGCACTCCACTCTTTCTCCTCTCCTCCTCCTCCCTTTGTCTCTCTGTCTCTATCTCTGTCTCTGTCTCTGTCTCTTTCTCTCCCCCTATTCCTTTACATGGCAATAATCAAATTAATCTAGGTCACATCACTAGAACATGAGCTCCTTAAGGGTACCAGCAATGGCCTAATTGCTACCTTATTCTACTGTTTGCTTGGCATGTAATACGAACTTAATAAATGCCCATGGATGGAGTGAGTGACAGAGTGATGGAATGTGAGTCCTTGGAGAAGGAGAGCTATCTTCTAGCAGGTTACTACTGAAAGGAACCCATCCTAAGAATGGTGGGTTGCCACCGCCAGAGCAAAGCGCCATCTTTGCCACTGGCATAGGGTCAGACCAGACTGGAACTGAAGCGGGCCTGGGGAAAGCGAGGTCAAAAAAGCCATCTTTGAAAAGGGCAGGAGGGGCGGAATCAGTGAGAACCAGCTCCGCCCAGAAGAACGCTCCCTGCCCTGGTGGGTGGCGAGTCCGGGGCCTAGCCAGAGAAGCCCCGCCCTGCCCGCCGGAACTTTTAAACTTAAAGCAAAAGCTGCGAGCTGCTACCAGGGGCGCGGAAACAACAGACGGAGGAACAAACAGTTCCGGGGACAGCTAAACGGTCCCGTCACAGAGGAAACTAATTCCCAGCCCAAAACGGAGCTGCATTCCATAGCTACCTATGCCAAGGAGGCCGCCTCCCTCAGGCAAGCAACTCTTAGTGGAGCAAAACAGGCTAGAGGCGCCACGCTCTGCTGAGTTCACAGTCTAGTCAAGT
This sequence comes from Perognathus longimembris pacificus, assembly GCF_023159225.1. NCBI lineage: Eukaryota > Metazoa > Chordata > Mammalia > Rodentia > Heteromyidae > Perognathus > Perognathus longimembris. The sequence goes on along the minus strand of NC_063174.1, from coordinate 47,003,231 downwards.
CCAGGCATCAAAGGCAGCGGCCCCACAGCAGACAGAGGAGCCACAGTTCCTGTGACTGCCCACGTCCCCATCGACAGAGGACGCCCAAGGCCTGCCTGCAAGCTGTACGAACCTCAGAGACCCACAATTGCACCAACAGGGGAGAAAGTCAGAACAGAACCACCCCTTGCCAACTGAAATCAAGTCAAACCAGCCAATCAGGAAAATAGACTGCAGTCCATTGCAGGGAAACGAGAGACTGGTTTCTTTTTCTTTTCAAACATTTTTTTTTAACTTTTCTTTTAAATTTTCTTTTTAATTTTTTCACACCTGAAACATCATTGGCTGTTTTTTTTGTTTTGTTTTGTTTTTGTTTGTTTGTTTTCCATTTTTACTGGTTTATTTTATCAAGTTTTTTTTTGTGTGTTTGTTTATTTGCTAGGTTTGTTCCTTTTCTGTTATTTTCCTTTTTATTTACTTATACTTCCTTGTTAAATAATTTTTCTCTGTTTTGTGTATCTGTCTTCCAGTATTTTTACTTCATTTCTCTCGTTGCGTCCTCTTCCTATAAAAATTACTTTCCTATAAATAACACCTACACCCTGTTCTGCTAACTCTCCAGTGTCTGTCATTTTATGAATGTTCTTTCTACTGATTCTACTCTTCTCCACATTTCCACGTCACTGAAACTAAACCAAAATCACCACCACCACCCCCAATACACTTTACTCTATTCTCTTTACTACCTCCAACTTACCCTCCGGTCTTACTGCCTGGACCTCCAGGTTCCATTGACTCCTGGTTATTGGATAGAGGATACGAGCTTAATACAAGTGAATCGAAGGGGTTCATAGAGAAAGCCAGTCCTAAAAGAACTTAATATAAAAACAAGAATTGCGTATAAGGTTGTAACAGTAAATAAGTAACTACTGAATACAGGGCCCAGGATCAGATGTTATATTGAAATTGTATTCTTTAGGAACACCAAATCTAACTTTATAGACAGGTATACAAGTTATCTGTTTATAATTGTGAAATTGTAAGATTTACACAACAGTGCTTGGTAAGGGCTGCTTTGGGTCTTAAACAGTGCTCACAGGTGCTGGTAGACTGGCATTCCCAATTCAAATGGGCAGAAGAAACACAAGAAAGATGGCAAATAATGAAGCCTTATCCCCCACCCAAAACAAGCAGGAAACAGAGCAGTCAATCAAAAACATAGAAGAAAACCCCCAAAATGCTCTACAAAGTTTACTGATAAACATGATAAATGAAAAGTTTGAATCTCTTCAGTCAATTATGTTAGAGCGTGAGGAGGCAAAGCAAAAATTAATGGAGAATTTCATGGCATCCACAAATAGAAAGATAAGTGAGCTTCAAGAGTCAAATGAAAAGATAGCTACCCAACTTAAAGATTTGAGAGACAACACTCAAAACCAAATTAATGAAGTTAATGAAGTAAAGAAGTCCATACAGGACCTAAGAAATGACATGGAAAACATCAGGAAAGACCAGTCAGAAGGAAAAGAGATTCGAAATCAAGTAGTTAGCCTACAGTCCCGACTAACTGAAGCAGAGGATCGAATCTCAGGAGCTGAAGATTCCTTAGATTCTATGGAGAAAGATCAAAAATCAATACAAATCCAGTCCAAGCAACAAAACAGATCGCTACAGGAGATTCAAGACACAATCAGGAAGCCCAATTTAAGGATAATAGGTATTGAGGAAAACTTGGAGAAAGAGGTTAATGGGATAGGCAACCTATTTAACAGAATATTAGCTGAGAACTTCCCAAATATCCAGAAGGAAAGGCCTATAGAGATTCAAGAAGCATTTAGAACCCCAAATCGACCAGACCAGAATAGGACTTCCCACCGACACATTGTGATCAAAACAGCTTCAGCAGAGTGCAAGGAAAAAATACTCAAAGCTGTTAGGGCAAAGAAAACAATCACATATAAAGGAAAAGCAATCAGAATTACCCCAGACTTCTCAGCAGAGACCATGAAAGCAAGGAGAGCCTGGAATGAAGTATACCAAACTCTAAATAAAAATAACTACCAACCAAGAATTCTGTACCCCGCCAAACTCTCCTTCATAGCCGAAGGTCAAATAAAAGTCTTCCACAATAAGGAAAAACTGAAACAATATATCTCCACCAAACCAGCTTTACACAAAATCCTTAAAGATGTACTATACAGGGAAAATAATCAAGATCCCAACACAGACAGAGAAATGAACCCTAATTAGTAAATACTAGATCAAGAAATGGGAAGACACAGCTTTAAACAAGACAGTGATAATGAAAGGAACAAACGATCACCTCTCAATCCTAACTGTCAACATTAATGGACTTAATTCTCCAATCAAACGACATAGGCTCATAAGTTGGATCAAAAATCAAGATCCATCTTTCTGCTGCCTCCAAGAGACACATCTATCCAGCAAAAGTAAACATCTTCTAAAAGTGAAAGGCTGGAAACAAATCTATCAAGCAAATGGCCCCCATAAGCAGGCTGGAGTTGCAATCCTAGTATCAGACAAAATTGACTTCAAATTAAAAAAGGTAAGAAGAGACAAAGAAGGTTACTACATACTAGTAAAAGGATCTCTCCAACAGGAAGAAATAACCATCCTAAATATCTACACGCCAAATGCAGGAGCACCCAACTTCATCAAACAAACACTACTGGCTCTAAAAACATTCATAGACCCAAACACAATGATAGTGGGGGACTTTAACACTCCACTATCACCTCTGGACAGATCAACACGCCAAAAACTGAACAAAGAAACCACAGAACTAAACAATTGCATAGACCAACTAGACTTAATCGACATCTACAGAATATTCCACCCAGCAAGGACAGAATACACATTCTTTTCGGCAGCACACGGAACATTCTCCAAAATAGATCACATCTTAGGACACAAAGAAAATCTGTACAAATTCAGAAGTATCAAAATCATTCCCTGCATTCTTTCAGACCACAATGGAATAAAATTAGAGCTCAACTCATTCAGCCACCACAGAAAATCCCACAATTCATGGAGACTAAAGAACACACTGCTGAACCATCAGTGGATCATTGAAGAAATTAAAATAGAAATTCAAAGGTTTATGGACTTCAACCAAGTTGAGGGCACAAAGTACCAGCTCCTTTGGGACACAGCAAAGGCAGTACTCAGAGGAAAATTTATATCTCTGAGTACATACATCAACAAACTGGAGAAACAGCAACTCAGTAATTTAAGGAAGCACCTTAATTTTCTGGAGAGAGAACAGCAAGCCAAACCCCAAGTCAATAGACGGAAGCAAATAATTAAAATCAAATCAGAATTAAATCAGTTAGAGACGAAAAAAACCATCGAAAGAATCAACAAAACAAAGAGTTGGTTCTTTGAAAAAATCAACAAGATAGACAGACCCCTGGCAAACCTGACCAAAGAACGAAGGCAGCACACTCAAATAAACAAGATAAGAGATGAAACAGGTAGCATCACCACAGAAATAACCGAAATTCAGAAAATAATAAGGGACTATTTTGCAAACCTTTATGCCAACAAATTCGAGAACTTGGAAGAAATGGATGATTTCCTAGAAAACATTGATACCCCCAAACTCAACTATGAAGACTTAAACCTTCTAAACAGACCCATATCCAGTATTGAAATAGAAACAGCAATAAATGATCTCCCATCCAAGAAAAGCCCAGGTCCAGATGGATTCACCGCAGAATTCTACAAGGCCTTCAAAACAGAACTCACTCCAATATTTCTCAACCTCTTCAATGAAATTGAAAGAGAACGTTCACTGCCAGACTCATTTTATGAAGCCAGTATAACCCTCATCCCAAAACCAGGCAGAGACTCATCACGGAAAGAGGACTACAGACCAATCTCCCTGATGAACATAGATGCAAAAATTCTCAACAAAATTCTGGCCAATCGACTTCAACAGGTCATCAAAAAAATCATACACCACGATCAAACTGGATTCATCCCAGGGATGCAAAGCTGGTTTAATATACGCAAGTCAATTAATGTAATCCACCACATCAACCGGAGCAAGGTAAAGAACCACATGGTTTTATCGCTGGATGCGGAAAAAGCGTTCGATAAAATCCAGCACCCATTTATGCTAAAAGCCCTGGAAAAACTGGGATTCCAGGGAACATTCCTGAATATAATCAAGGCAGTTTATGACAAACCAACAGCAAGCATAACTCTAAATGGTGAAAAACTAAAGCCATTCCCTTTAAAATCAGGAACAAGGCAGGGATGTCCACTCTCTCCCCTGCTCTTCAACATAGTACTAGAATTCCTAGCCAGAGCAATTAGGCAAGAAGAGAATATAAAGGGGATCCAAATAGGAAAAGATGAAGTTAAACTTTCTCTCTTCGCAGATGACATGATCCTATACCTAAAGAATCCCATAGACTCTACCCCCAAGCTACTAGAGCTGATACAAAACTTTGGCAAAGTTGCAGGATATAAAATAAACCTTCAAAAATCAATGGCCTTTCTCTATGCTAACAACCCGAAGACCGAGGCTGAAATCAGGAAAGCAACTCCTTTTGCAATAGCCCCCAAAAACATAAAATACCTAGGAATAACCTTAACCAAAGAAGTGAAAGACCTCTTTGAAGAGAACTTTAAAAGCTTGAAAAATGAAATTAAGTCAGAACTAAGAAAATGGAAAAACCTCCCATGCTCCTGGATTGGGAGGATTAATATAATCAAAATGGCAATATTGCCAAAGGCTATCTACAAATTCAATGCAATACCCATTAATATCCCAACACCATTCTTTAATGAAATAGAGGAAGCAATCCAGAAATTCATATGGAACAATAAAAGACCTAGAATAGCAAAAACACTCCTAAGCAGAAAGAACAGTGCTGGAGGAATTACAATACCCAACTTCAAGCTGTATTATAAAGCTATAGTAATAAAAACAGCTTGGTATTGGCACCGGAACAGGCCTGAAGACCAATGGAACAGAATTGAAGACCCAGAATTAAACCCACAGAACTATGCCTACTTAATCTTTGATAAAGGAGCTAAAACAATAGTATGGAAAAAAGATAGCCTCTTTAACAAGTGGTGCTGACAAAACTGGCTCAACACATGCAACAAACTAAAACTAGATCCTTATATATCACCCTGCACCAAAATCAATTCCAAATGGATTAAAGACCTTGAAATCAAAACAGGCACCCTGAAGACACTAAAGGAAGGAGTAGGAGAAACACTTGGGCTCCTTGGCACAGGACAGAACTTCCTTAACAAAGACCCTGAAAGGCTACAAATCAAAGAAAGGTTGGACAAATGGGATTGCATCAAACTCCAGAGCTTCTGCACGGCAAAGGACATAGCTCTCAAGATAAACAGAAAGCCCACAGACTGGGAGAAAATCTTTACCGGACATTCAACAGACAAAGGCCTCATCTCTAAAATATATGCAGAACTAAAAAAATTACCTTCTTCCAAAACAAAACTGCAAAGAACCAATAGCCCCCTCATCAAGTGGGCTAAAGACTTACAAAGAAACTTCTCTGATGAGGAAATGAGAATGGCCAATAGACATATGAAAAAATGCTCTACATCACTGGCCATAAAGGAAATGCAAATCAAAACAACATTGAGATACCATCTCACCCCAGTAAGAATGTCATATATCAAGAAAACTAACAATAACAATTGTTGGAGGGGATGTGGCCAAAAGGGAACCCTACTTCATTGTTGGTGGGAATGTAAACTGGTTCAGCCACTCTGGCAAGCAGTATGGAGATTCCTCAGAAGGCTCAATATAGAACTCCCCTATGACCCAGCAGCCCCACTGTTGGGTATCTATCCAAAAGCCCACAAACAAAATCACAGTAATGCCACCAGCACAACAATGTTCATCGCAGCACAATTTGTCATAGCGAGAAGCTGGAACCAACCCAGATGCCCCTCCGTAGATGAATGGATCAGGAAAATGTGGTACATTTACACAATGGAATTTTATGCCTCTATCAGAAAGAATGACATTGTTCCATTTGTAAGGAAATGGAAGGACTTGGAAATAGTTATACTAAGTGAAGTGAGCCAGACCCAAAGAAACATGGACTCTATGGCCTCCCTTATTGGGAATAATTAGTACAGGTTTAGGCAAGCCATAGCAGAGCATCACAAGGCCCAATAGCTATACCCTTAGAAACACATAAGATGATGCTAAATGAAATGAACTCCATGATATGGAAACAAGTGATATATCACAGTTATAATTACTTTAAACGTCTTATGTGTATGTGTAGTTTCTATTATTGATGATGTTTTGTATCACCTTCCTATGTTTGCACCTACACTATCTCTGTAATCTTATCTGAGTATATTGGAAACCGTGTTTACTGGTATGGGAAGTAGGAAATTCAAAGGGAATACCAAATTCGAGAGACACAGGGTAAAAAAAGAGAAATAACTACAAAAGCAATACTTGCAAAACTATTTGGTGTAAGTGAACTGAACAACTGGGAGGGGGGAGGGAAAGGGGGGAGGGAGGGGGGCATGAGGGACAAGGCAACAAACAGTACAAGAAATGTATCCAATGCCCAACATATGATACTGTAACCTCTCTGTACGTCAGTTTGATAATAAAAATTTGAGAAAAAAATAAAAATAAAAATAAGCAAAGAGCACCAAAAAACAAAACAAAAAAAAAAAAAAAGAATGGTGGGTTGCTTGCTTCCTTTGGGCTGAAATAACCCCCCTTTTTAGACCTGAAGTCATCCTTTCAGAGACTAGTTCAGAGCAGGAAGTTTCTATGCTCCAAAGTATCTCAGGATATTTAGAAAGGAAACTATGAAGATTGTTTCCTCATTCTGAGAAGACCTACACACCAGGAGCTATTAAGTGGCTGCACTGTGTTAGGAAAAATGAAGTAAAAAGACAGACATAAAGAGGAAAAGAAAAAATGCCATTGGCTCATATCCAAAATCCTAGCTACTCAGGAAACTAATATCTGAGGATCATGGTTTGAAGTTCAGCCCCGGACTTTTCAGACTCTAATCTCCAATTAACCACCAAAAAGCAGGCAGTAGAACTTTGTCTCAAGTGGTAGAACACTAACCCTGAACAAAAAAAAGCTCAGGAACAGCACCCAGGTCCTAAGTTTGAGCCCCAGGACAGGCACAAAACAAAATAAAACAGGGAATGAAAATGGCAAAGCACAAAGTGGGAGTCGAAAGGACCACAGAATACACCAAGGGCTTACTAGACTTGTCAAAAGTACAGATATCATGGTGGGACAAGGGTGAGTGCCTTATAAAACTGTTTTTTTTAAGAGATCTTAACCCAAACCTCTATCCTTAAATAGCTACATTACCCTGGACAGATGATCTAATCTTGCTACCAAAGAGGAGCACATTTTGTGTCTGTCCGCTCTTGTCTACATGGTTAGTTCTCTGTCCCTAGTACCCAGAATATTCTGGGAACCTAGTTGACATGTTTCTGTGACATGTGGCTCAAAGAAAACTGTAAGTAAAAGCCATCAACTCCCCTTTGGCTTAAGCAAGTAAGACTATGAAAGTCTAGGAATTGGAGTCAACTTCTAGATTTGAACTCTGCCCTGCCATTTAGTAGCTGTGGGATGTGGAGCAAGTGAGTTGCTTTGCTGGACTTCCTCATCTGCAAAGTGGTTACATGGGTAACTGCTTCTGTGGAGCTGTTACGAGGATGGAAATGAAATCACTCACATAAGCCCATCAAAAACTATCTAGTGGAAAGAGTGCTTGCCTTGTATACATGAAACCCTGGGTTCGATTCCTCAGCACCACATAAACAGAAATTAACTAAAGATCTAATCTATAAATTCATTTTGGTGACTGGGTAAAATGCTTTGTTCCAGACCTGGTAATAAGTTGTTCTGAAGTGATCATTATTCCCCAGCACCATTACCCTAACCTTCAACCCAAGCATCATTCTGGCTGTTTAACTCCTCTCTTCAAAAATCTCTGTTCAAATGTTCTATAGCCCACCCTAGATCCTGGAATTTGTACCTCTTGTGCTTCCCTAGCTCAGTCATTGGGAAGAGCTAAGCCCCAAATCAGGATTCCTTGAGCTCAGTAGGAGTGGATCCTTTCCATTTGTCTTACCTGCCATTAGAGCCCCTCCCAATCAACAGAACTTCCCACCCCTCACAAATCTTATCACTCACCCTGCTATCACTGATAGCTAGAGCTGATGTCTATCAGGGGTTCATTTCCTAAAAAAAAAAGAAAACAAAATCCCCTCAAATGTATCTTTCTGCTTGGCTCAAGCTCCTCAATTGCTTTCCTCAGTGTCTACTCTTTACAGATGCCTCAATCAAGCTGTCTTCTATATTGCTTTCTCCATTACATCTCTGTTTACAACAGAAGCATTTGTGTGATATAGTTTCTAGGAAGAATATTATGCAAACTAATGTTGCATTCTACTCTATTCTAAATCTCTAACCTCAGGACATTCTCGTTGGAGTTTAGAAATCCCAAAGTCAATGAAGATCGCAGTAAAACTCTTGTCCTCTCTTTCCCATGGCAGAAGATGGAAACTCTGTCAGTGCCACGCTCCCATTGTATATAAATTTGTTTTCCATGCTTCCATGGAAAGCCAGAGGAAAAAGAGTAAATACTGAAAGGCGGCAGGATGTCCTATTAACCTTGCCAGGTCTAATTGTTTACTCCTATTAACTCAGCAATTTAGGAGACAGAAAGAGGAGAAGCACAGTCTGAGGCTAGCCCAAGAAAAAGCACAAGACTATCTGGAAAACAACCTCAAACCAAAAGGACTTGGGGAATATATGTAAGTGGTAGAGCAAGCACAAGTCCCTGCATTCAATTTCCAGTATTGCCAATAAAACAGAAGAAAAAAAAACTACCAACTCTGTCTTTAAGAAAAGAACACTACTCTTGCCTTTTCTCTCTTGCTCTCTTGCTCTCTTCTTCCATCTCCTCTGTCTCCCCACACCTCCATCTTGCGTGTGCAGGCCGGAAGTTTGCTTTCCCCTCAATAAACTCCTTTCTGCTAGAAAAAAAAAAAAAGAACACTACTAATCTAACAGGTACAAACATGTTCCAGGAGCACTATAGGACCGGGGCTATGATCTAGGGAGGGACACAGTGATAACCAGGCAATTCATTCATCATCTTTTATTAATCAGTTATTTTCTTTTCCCAGACATGTGTGGGAGAAAATTTTTTTATTATAATACACAGAGATTGTTCTATGTTGAATGTGGTCGATTATTTTTAAAAAAATAAAATAAAACTCCAGGTACAGTGGCTCAAGCCTGTAATCCTAGCTACTCAGGAGGCAAAGAACGGGAAGTTCATTCTTTCAAAACAGCTAAGACAAATACTTCGTGACAGTTCATGTCAACCAATAAACGTTGGGCATGGTGGTTCACACCCGTCATTCCAGCTACTTCGGAAGAGTGAACAGTAAGAATTCAGTCCAGATGATCCTGAGTGTACAAATGAGGCCCTGTGTGAAATCCATCTAAAGCAAAGGGGACTGGAGGTATGTCCAAAGGAGTAGAGCACTTGTCTAGCATGCACAAGGCTCTAAGTTCAGATCCCAGTGCCACCAAGAACATAGGAAACATAAACCTGACAATATGCAAAGAATCAAGACTTGCAAATGGGCATTCTCTGTATAGTCACACATTGAATGAAGGAAGGTGAAGTTAGATCAATTAACTGTCTACTTGATAAGTATCTAAAGCTGGAAGAGAAGGAAGGACCAAAGCCATCAAGATGGAAACACCCACTGTGGCACTTTGGGTAATGATTTCTTTCTTCAATGGGAATGTGAACTGTGGTTCAAAGAAAGCAAAGAACACATGTCATAAACTCCCCTCTGGCAAAGTAATTTTGACTTGCATTCCTTTCATTGGCAACAAAAGTTATTAGACATCATGAATCAATAAGTTTCAGTTTTCACCTATAAAATGGAGCAAATAAAAATAGCAATATCCTCTCGACATTTATGTAGAATACATGAAACCTCTCTTCTACACAGAAATAAATTCTTGAAAGTTAGCTTTACAATTATCTCTACTAAATCAACCTCCAGTTACCCAACTACAGTCTTCAAACAAGTCACCACTCCCTCGTCCCCTTCAACATGGTACCTGTAAGAAACCAATTAACTCCTTATGTTGAGTCCAAATAGTATTTTCAACCCTCACTCTACTAGTCATCCCAGCGGTTTCAACAAGTTTCAGTCCTAAAATGGTACTCTTGTCCATCTATTCTTCACTGAAATAATTTCGTCCTTTTCTTTGTGGCTTCCATTCCAATGAAAAGCAAAAACTATAGTACCAGTTCTGGTTTTCCCTTAAGGTCAATCTGTTCCCAAAACATATCATTGTGAGTATGTTTTTTACTATACTTGTGATCTCATGCTGCTATCTGCCTACCTGCCCACCATCTATCCTCATTCTGCTTCTAAATTCTAGCCAGCTGTGTGGGAACAAATTTTCCTTTGCTCTGCCATACACACACACACACACACACACACACACACACACACACACACACACACATACACACACACACATTTTTATTTAATCATGTTCCCTATTAGATCCCCAAGTGCATGGAGTATGGACTTCATATCATGATCCTTGTTTGTGCCAGTAGTATTTCAGGTACATAGTGTGTGGGAGCCACATACTCACTGAAGAACAAGAAAATAAAAAGATTAGATAGGATGCCCTTATGAACACATAAGATGATGCAAAGTGAAATGAGCTCCATGTTATGGAAACAAGTGATATATCACTGTTGTAATTACTTTCAACATGCCATGTGAAACCGTAGCTTTTTTGTTGATGATCCTCTTGTACCCCTTTCCTGTGATTGTACTCGCACTATCACTGTATCTTATCTGAGTACCCTGGATACTGTATATACTGGTATTAGAACTAGGGAAGTGAAAAGGAATACCAAAATCAAGAGACAAAGGATAAAAAGACAAACGACTCCAAAAGCAATACTTGCAAAACCATTTGGTGTAAACCAACTGAACAACTCATAGGGGGAGAAGGAAAGGGGGAGAGGGGAGGGGAAGGAGGGAGGAGGTAACAAATAGTGCAAGAAATGTACCCATGGCCTTACATATGAAACTGTATATTACTTTGACAATAAATAGGTAATTATTATTTTTTAAAAAGATTAGATAGATATAGATGACGCAGGAAGACCTTAAGTTTGAGGCCAGACTAGGCTAAGTAGGGAGACTCTGTCTGAAAAATAAAAATAAGCATGGGTGTATAGATGATATACAATGAAGAATCCTAATTTATACTTGGTTATGAAATGCTTTCCAACAGAATTCAATATTTTTTTTCAGATACAACAGTCAGTTACAGTGTGTGTGTCTTCATTTAGACCTCAGATCTTGCCTACTACATGCTTTGAGAGGCTATAGCTCATTACTTCCAAATCCAAGACAATCGCCTCTGTTCTGGTTTTGATGCAAAATCTCTGCTCTCTGGTTTCCCGTTGTTGACTGATCTTCAGTGCTCCTGGGAACTAGCAGCATTCAGAATTCATATTCTCTTTTGCCAAGAAGACAATCACTATAAGCAATGCTCAATATCCAGATTTTGCCTGATGTCACTAGTTTTACCCAAAGAGGGATACAAATGTGAAAAATCTACATAATTAAGATCCAATCTTCTTGGCCAGTTCCTGACTCAGCTCTAACCCCTCATTCCTATTCCTGTTTTATTCCTGTGTAGTATCTCTCAACAAATTTTAATGAAAAAGCTGCTGTACCTTTGCAAGCTTGTGACAGATTCTGAACTGGGCATTTACTCGAAAAAAGATGGGAAATTTCTTGACTTAATATTGTCATTGTGGCTTTAAGAGAAAGATGGAAAATGACAATAGAACTAAAAATAACATTTTCTAGTTCCAATTATGCTGAAGCCTAGGCACCTGATGCCCAAGTGTGATTCAGAGTTTATCCCACCCACGGCCTTCCCTTGCTTTGAGCCCTGCTGTGCTTTTGATGATAGCTGACTGCAAAATTAAGCAGAGAGAAGTGTGGTTCTTATTCTTAGGGTGGTCTCATTGCCTATTATATGTCTTGCTCCTTTCCCTCCATTGTGCATTGCCATTGACCAATGTAAGCATTGTTCACTCCTACATTCTCAGCCCCTGCAGTGGGCCACCAAATATTATTTCAGGTGGTTTGAGGGTTCTGTAGGAGCGCCTACATGTCATAAATGACATGGAAGAAACAGGCTCTGAAACTACAAATGCTTTGTGTTCGCCACATGAGGAGCGATCTAGCCTCACAAAGCTCGCAGATGTTGTTTACCTAAGACAACATTGGTACCACCAATCTCTTATTTTAACCCTACATCTGCATGCCGTCTTCTACATCTTCCCTTTAGATAGTGGATGAAACATAATTCTCTTGTAAATTCAACTTCATGCAAGTTAGATGCTGTTCTGAAGGAGTAGATGCAAACAGAATACTAGATTTAGACTCCAAGACTTAAATTTTAATACTGGTTCTGACAATACTTTACTAGGCTAATTGGACAAATCTCTCAACAACCCACTCCAAATACAGAAGGGAAAATTCTCTTCTTATCGCCCATATATATTGTAGGAATACATGAAGAAACAGCAATAAAATTACACTGGGGGGGCGGGGTTGGGAAGGTGGCCTGGTGATAGAGTGCTTGCCTAGCATGCATGAAGCCCTGACTTCGATTCCTCAGTACCACATATACAGGAAAAAAAAAAAAAAAAAACCTGGAAGTGGTGCTGTGGCTCAAGTGGTAGAGTGCTAGCCTTGAGCAAAAAGCAGCCAGGGACAGTGCTCAGGCCCTCAACTCAAGCCCCAGGACTGGCCAAAAAATTACATTAGCATGGGCCTAGTGTATGTATAGAGGGGTACTGGCTTCATTCATCATCATCATCACCACCATTAATGCTTTTCATGTTGTATTGCTGCCATCTACTGCCAGAACTGAATGTCTTGGGAGCTTTCTTACATGGTGTTTTGCATTTGCTTAGGTTTGTGTTCACTTGGACTTAAGTCAGAAAATGCGTAAGCTAAGAAAAAAAAATTAAACAGAAATAATTACACTTGTTATACTTGGCAAGTAGAATTCAGCCTCAACCTTGAATAAATGGAGCAGAAATAAATCCAAGGTCTAGATTAAGAGAAATTCCACCAGGTGGTCTTATCCATTTTTTATTAGTCCAAATGTGTTTTGCATGTAACAAACCATACTCCTATTAACTTCTAGACATAAAACAGAAATATCTAGGGCAAGCTGTGGACTGATTGTCAGACTCAGAGTGCAGCATATTCAAACTCTTGAGAGAGAACACCAGATTTGTCAGGGTATGAAACTGCCAGCAGCAACTGGTTGTAGAGTTTGTGTGTTGAGGCCTGACAGAACATCTTTGTGAGGAGTTTCAGAATTTTCAGGACAAGAATTTTTCCTCACCAATGTAACAAAGAGATGACTGCTTTTATTCCTCTTTCATCTCTGTCTCAAAACATTCTAGTTAGACATTCCGTGGGGCCATGAAAAAGAAAAAAAGATGAACAACTATCCATTTAGCACTTTCCATTTCCATGGCAACTTTCCTATGGAGGTATTCCAAGGTCCTTAGAAAAACAAGGAATGCTGATTGAGCAGCGTCTAGGAAATGAGGCAGTGGTTTTATTTCAGATCCATAGGCAGGAACCTGCCCATTTCAGTACAACAATCTGTCTGCAGAAAGTCAATGGAGTTTCATGCGCCAGAGCAATGTGCAGAAACGTTTCTCATGAAGTTAACTGAGGGAGACTGCAAAACTCAAGTTTTCCTCCAGTCATGAGTGCACTGCAACCGAACCCAGTGGAAGATCCATCCATCATAACGTAACTCGTGACCTCGTGAAGGTGGCAGAAGATGGTGTGGAGAATGTCTAGATATATTACTTTTGGAAATAAGAACCAGATATCACTTAAAGTCCATTAAACTAAGAATAGACTTCTAATGTGATAGAATATCTTGGAGGGGAGTGTAAATGAAAACATTTTCTAAAGAAAATTAAAATATAGGAGTGAATGAACATATATTCACGTTGGAACAACCTATTTGAGCTTGTAATTTTAACCAAGAAATATATTTTCCAGCCCTGTTGATAATCTAAAAGTCTCAGCTTTAACTTTTTCTAACACTCGGACATAATGCTATACTACAAACCCAATCTACAACCCATGACCTTGTCTAGTCTAAGAGCACACTGTTTTTCAGCTGACTCTGGTATGAGTATCATAATCTAAGATGAAAATAGAGTACTATATATGGTGTAAATGTATTCTAGGCTTGAAAGTTGATCCTGGAAGGGAGCTAAAATTAGGACAAGAATAAGAATAGAAAAAAGAATTCAAATAAAATAGAAATAAGATTAATACTAAAAATAAACATGAGAATAGAAACATTTTTAGGAGCACATTTCAATTCACACGTCTTGCATTATGGTAACAAGTTTTATTATAAGTGTAATAATTTCTTTATTATTGAGATACTTGATGTGTCTTTTGTCTGTACCCTAGCATATTTAAATCATGTTTTTAAGCTTCTAGAGATGTGTGCTTATAATCAATTCATCCAGAAGTTTTAGGAAGCAAGTCAAAATTTGTAGTCAATGCCCAAGCATTGGGGGAAATTTGATTTATTAAGTTCACACGTTTTATTATCTACTAGTTATTATTTAGAAGAATGTTCATTATTTATTGTTTAAAATCATATACAACTTCATAATATCAATAAGAGTCGATAAGAATGTCAAAGAGACAATGAGACAGTGTTTGAGGTGGGAACAAGGCCAGAGGGGTATTGTATGTGTTTACCAGTACTGGGACTTGAACTCAGGACCTCATGCTCTTGCTTGGCTTCTTCTGCTCAAAGCTGGCTCTCTACCACTTGAGACACATTTCTACATGGAATAGGCTTTTTGCTGGTTAATTGGAGATCAAAGTCTCTTAGATTTGTCTGTTCAGGGCTGGCTTTAAACCTGGATCCTCACATCTCAGCCTCCTGAGTAGCTACAATTATAGGTGTGAGCCACTGGTGTGCAGCTAAAACAGATTTTCTATCCATAAAATTCCTTCAGGTATTAAAGTGTCTTCTCGTAAATTGACATATTGCATTGAAACCCTTTTGTACAACTACTTAAAAGAGAGTTCTAAAAGAATATTCCCATAAGTATACAATAGCTCTAAGATATAGAAGGTTTTCTACATGGCTTTATTAGTAGGACTGCTGGGACTTTACTTACACCCATGTGTCTGAGTAAGTAGTCCCCATTTCTGCTTACTGTCCACCAGAGCTGCTGCTTTCTGTTCCCAAGCTCTTGTTATGTTTGCAAATTTTCCATCATTTCTGTCTACATGTCTAGCCTTCTCTATCCAAATCTGAGTATCACTCTGTTGGTGTCTTTAGAAGGATAAGACAGCCTTTGTCCTTGCTGAGGCTTTAGTGTGATTTGGAGTTCTTGTGACTAAAAGGCTCCTTGATTGTCACAAGTCTCTACTCAAATGACCTCAAGCAATGCAAATACAAACTATCCAAGCATGTGCCTGACACAGGCAAAAGTGTGTCTGGGAGCATCAGAGCTGACACTCATGTGCTGCTAAATCTCTCTTCTCTGCTTCTCTCTGAACACTCACTTCTCTTTTCTCCCATCTCTGTCAACAGACTTCCTCTACACTGTGACAAAGAGTGACTTCCTGGAACAATGGAGTCACGTTCGAGGATTAGGATGGGTCCAACAATGGTCACGTTCCATCTATGAGGAGAGATGGTGACAGACTAGCAATGGCTCACATTGGCTCATGTATCAATGCCCATCATCTAACAGTTGGTATTTGTTGCAAAAGTCCTTAGCCCAAGTGACAGAGCACCTGTCTAGGGAGCTCAAAGCCTTGAGTTCAAACCCTAACATCAACAAAAGTAATAGAAGAGGTTTGAATATGGCCAGTGGAGAAATTGTTATGATTTAGAAAATTACCATAAACAACCCAATTTGTATCAAAATTAAGTATGCAGGAAGTACTTGCATAGCAGTCTTACAGGTCCCAACACTGATAGTATCTGCCAATGGATTCAGGCCAGTTAATTAAGCCTTGACAATTAACTGCTCAGCATCTATACTCTACATAAAAATGATGTGATAAAAAGCTAATAACAGGGTACAAAGTATGATTCTAATTTGAGTTCATCATAAAATGACATATTTGAAATATATGGCTTACCTAAATTGTATGTATGTGAATTAACAAATTTCTATTTCTGGTTGGGATTTTTTTAACTGTACTTTTTTGTCTTTTCTCTTTTGGTACTGGGTATCGACCCCAGGACTTTGCACTTGCTAGGCAAGCGCTTTGCCACTGAGCTACATCCTAGCCCAAAATTTCTATTCTTAAACACAATTTATATGGCCAAAGTCTGAATCACTGAGAGGTAAAATAAATTTTTTTTAGCTTTTGGCATTACCAAAACCTAAAAGATTAATTGCAATGAATAAGATTAAGTACTCTGGCCATATCTGTTCTGTTTTTCCTTGACATAACAAAACAGAAACTTTAATATAAGTGGAATCATACAAAGATAAGAATCATAAACTGTATTAAATCTCAACATTGTTTTCCAGAGACAATAAAGATAAGACACAAACATATACATACGTGTGTGTGCATTAAAATTTCAAGAAAGTAGTAAAAACCTCTGGAAAAACAAAAAGAAGTGACTACATAGACTTAACCACTTAATCAGAAATTAAGTGAATGTCCTACATATTTTTACACGTGCCCTCATAGTTTTGCATATGAGAGATGAAGCCTTGGAAGAACTAAAACAAAAACTTCAGACTCTATAGGAAAATAACAAGTTCTTGTTTTCTGGATTGTTTCTCAACATGAAGAATAGATTTCCCTACTCATCTATCAGAAAGAATGATATTGTGCCAGTTGTAAGGAAATGGAAAGACTTGGAAAAAATTATATTAAGGGAAGTAAGCCAGAGCCAAAGTAACATAGGCTGAATGGTTTTCCTCATTTGTGATAACTAGAATGTGCCTATAAATCTACAACTAAATCCACTGAATGACTAAAGTGTGTGTGTGTGTGTGTGTGTGTGTGTGTGTGTGTGTGTACACACTGGGACATAATAAATTATACAGGAAGCTAGTCATTCACGTACTGAGGTCAAAGGAGGATTTGCATAGGAGTTGTGGACAAAGGCTCAATGGCTATGTGCAGGTGATCATATGAAAAAGAAAAAAAAAATAGATTTCCATTGAGTGTATGTTTTTCCTTCTTTCTTTTGACCAATGTCACAGGTTTATTTTAACAGTACCAGAGTTTAAGCTCAGGGCCTTGCATTGTTGTTCACTTTGCTTGCTCAGGTGGTGCTGGACCACGTGGGGCACGTAACTTTGTAGTAGTTATTTTGGAGAAGGAATCTCTCAGACTTTTTTGCCCAGGCTGGTTTCAAATCTTTGTTGCTGTTGGTGGTGGTGGTGGTTATGGGGTATGAATTCAGGGCCTGGCTGCCGTCCCTGAGATTTTCACTCAAGGTTCGTTCTACCACTTTGAGCCACAGACCACTTCTGGTTGTCTGGTGGCTAATTGGAGATAAGAGTCTCCTAGAATTTCCTGCATGGGCTGGTTTTGAACTGGGATTCTCAGATCTCAGTCTCTTAAGTGGCTAGGACTACACGTGTGAGCCACCAGTGCCCAGCTGGTTTCAAATCTTGATTCTCCAGATCTGAGCCCTCCTAACTAGGTAGGATTTCAGGTATCACTGGAACCCAGCTCAATGAATGTTTTTAAACCCTAGAAAGAACTTCTGAATTCCTCACAATTTCAAATCCAACTCAGATGTGGGGGAAAAGCTGTCCAGGTGTGACAGCAGCTCATGCATGTAATTCCAGCTATGTGGGAGGCAAAGACTGGTAGGGAATGATGGATTCGAGGCTAGCCTGGGCAAAAAGTTAGCAAGACCCAGTAAGCTAGGCACCCAGTAAGCTAGGCACAATGATGCACTCTTAAATGGGAAGCATAAGTCCTCCTGGCTGGTCCAGAACAGCTCAGGCAAAACAATAAGACTTTATCCTAAAAATAACTAAGACCAATATCAGCCTAGAAAGCACAAGGTCCTGAGTTCAAACATTAGTGCTGTCAAAAGAAAAAAACAGATTAGCACTTCTAAAACTCTATGAAGCTCAAAATTCCAAATGCTCATCCTCAAAGTCCCAGATACCTGCCTACTTCATTCCTACAAACATCCTCAGTCTACCCGTACTAAGCCATAAGAGGGGGGCTAACAAAAGATTTGTCCCCACCAAAAATTAATCTCAGCCACCATTTGGTGCAGAGACCACACTCTTGTAGGTCATTTTCCTTGAGGCCTGAAACAATGAACTAATACTTTATTTTAAGAAAATGAAATAATCCGACAAAAAGGTATCTAAATAAAACCAAGTCAGACTACAAAGTCACATGTGTTTAGTGCTGCTTCTGCTGCTGCTGCTGCTGCTTTTGAGAACAGCAGCCTGGCTTCGCAGCATGTAGCCTAAAGTTGACAGAAGGGTCTGGAGCCCATGACAGCCACGTAAGAGCCATGGACAGTAGACACAGCAGCAGTAGAAGCAGTATTAAAGTGCAGACCTGCCACGATAGAATTTCTCCAGTTTCTTGTCACCATCACCTTGTTCCCTGTTCATTTCTCCAATCATTTTGTTGAGCATGCCTTTATGTTTCATAGCTTTGGACCCCTCCTAGGTAGAGTCACACAATAGATACCTAAACCAACAGTAGTCTCTAAACCAAAATTTCAATAGATCATTTTCAGATTGTGACCACAATGTGAGGAAAACTAAGTGGTATGTTTAAAAAAAAAAAAGAGGGAAGTGATAAAGCAATTATAGATTGGAAGATGATGATGGGGTTGCCAGGAAGGCTCTCTAGAGGAGGAAAAGCCAACATGGCAGGACCTGAAAAAAAGAGCTTCCGGGGAAAAGAAACAGGGAGTGAGTGCAGAGACTGAAAGGCTGGAGAGGGCAGGGTAGCTGTAACACGCTAGGGGGAGGAGGAGAGTAAACTGGACTCTCATGAGTTGGCAAAGTAGGTGGAAGAGAGAGCACGTGAGCCCCAGGAGTATACCTTAATACCACCTACACCCTTCCATTATTACATATATAATGATATGTTACAAAAGTTAATTTAGTCTCTGCTCCCTTTGAGTAGACAGTTAGTTCCTTAAGTACACTATATCATATTCATGATAATAATTATTGCTCCCATTTATTGAGCTATACCAGGCACTAAGCTAGCTACTTTGCATACATTATCTCCAATCTTCACAACAACTCTACCAGGTAAGTATTATTGGCATAATTTAACACATGAAAAAAAAATCCAACTAAGTGATTTTATCAAAGACCAAAAATTAGCATGTGGAAGAGTAGACATCTGAATCAATGTCTTGTCTTGCTCTGACACCTGGACCTTATCTTAACCTCGTTGTATTAATTCACCTTGATAGCCCCAGACACTAACACCATGCCTGGTGCACGACATAGCTTCAGATGCTTAGTCAACATTTCTAGTTTTTTGTTTTGTTTTGTTTTTGTTTTTGTTTTGCCAGTCCTGGGGCTTGGACTCAGGGCCTGAGCACTGTCCCTGGCTTCTTTTTGCTCAAGGCTAGCACTCTGCCACTTGAGCCACAGGTCCACTTCTGGCTGTTTTCTGTATATATATGGTGCTGGGGAATTGAACCCAGGGCTTCATGTATAGGAGGCAAACACTCTTGCCACTAGGCCATATCCCCAGCAAGCCAAAATCTCTAGTTTTAAACTGGAGTGAACCGAATGCAAGCCCAATCCGGAGGAAACTGAATGTGTATGCCCACAACTTGAAGGAGACTTTACAAGACCAGCTGTGGTGGTGGTGGTAGCATTCTGTCTCAGGACAAATTCAAAGCATGCCAGAAACTGGCAGGGAGTTGACTGTACTTAATAAAACTAAATGAAAGCTATGGGGCTGCCTGAGAGTTAATATATGACACTGACACAGCTGCATATCGTGTTCTGGAAAAAAATTAATGGGATTTTAAAGAGAGAGGCTGCTCAATGTGCTTGCAAAATGGAGATACAGAAGAATGCGCTCCGATGAGGAAGAGAAAAGAGCAGCAAAAGAGGAGGATGGCACTGTTGTAATTGCCTGTAATTTTTTCCCCTCCTCCTCCTGACTTTAATTAGGACACTTGCGAGACACACACATTTGTAAGAGTGACAGAGCTAATTGAAGAAAACCACATGTCTCATCAACAACCAAATCAGGAATAATAATCAAAGCAGCAGAAGCAAAATTGGAAGCCATGGAGCTGTCAAATGCAGAGGAACTCAAATACAATGAGGCATGTAATTTAGAAAAAGCGAGAGGGCTAGATGGAAGTATTAAAAAGAAAAAATAATGGGACATGAAATAAAACAGTTAACTTGATTCAGACTGAAACTTTCACTCCCACAGTCTGGCCACAATTAAATCTGGTCAAAATTCATCTCATCCTCCTCTGCCTGTATTCTAGGAATGCTGAACTATTCTGCCATTGCTGAGAATGGTCCTGTTGAGTGAAAACCCAGCCCTGCTCCCTGAGCTCTTCATTAATCCACATTACACTCCTGTCATCACATTGGTCAGTCATGTCCTCAGGGGAAATGCAAGATGACAGGCTCTCCTTCCTAATTTTTAATATTGCTTACACTCCCAGTTCGCCATTAACTTTTCCTCCAGCCTCTACAATAAGAGATGTAAAGCTACAATAAGAGATGAAATAACAATCAGGAAAGAATTCTCCATACCTCTCTTATTTCTTAACTGATCTGACCTTTGTTGCTTGTCCTACACATATTACACACACACACACACACACACACACACACACACACACTCATTTTACCTACTTTCAATAATCCCACCCCACTCAGCCAACAGGTAAATCAAAGTAGGGCTGAATTTCCAGGATTAACTCCAGGCACGGGGGGTGTCTTCAAGAGTGTGCAAGCGACCCAAGCTGGCCAGTCAGAACCATGGACATTCAGAGTTCTGGTGGGAGGAAAATTCCACTCTTTCCCCAGAGGTGACTCTTGGAACTGTTTAAACAACCTTGCCATTTCATGGAGACTGAGAATCAAGTTATTATAGCTGGAGAAGAAGGCAGAAAGATGTTCCTGTCACATTATATAAATCCTGAATCAGCCATTCCTGAAGTTTGATCTATTCCTGAATTTTTCATTTATGCAAAATAATTTTGACGTTTGTTTTTCTTGGTTCACTTAATCCAAATGAATTTTTATTTTCCATTGTTTGTCTGACAAATATTCTGTTATTTGTTAATGTAACAATAAATAATGTTAAAAGAAAAATAATCATAGCTCATACTATTGAGTGCCCTTTAAATGTTAGAAACAGGGTTATCTTGATTATTTTAGCATAGTCCGCATGTTGTTATTCACATTTTTCCAACATAGAAACTGAGGTTCAAGAGTCCATATAATTTTTAATACTAATAAGGTGAATATAATACTAATAAGATGAGAAATAGAACCCAGAAGATTCTTTGGAAGCCCATGGTCCCAAATTCCACTGCAATAGGAAAACAGAGAGTAGATAATAATTTCAAGGATATTCTTTTTACAACTAAATAAATAGGAGGAATTGTATGTTTTTCTTTTTTTTTTCTGTCAGTCATGGGGCTTGAATTCAGGGCTGGGTGCTATTCTCAAGCTCTTTTGCTCAAGACCAGCACTCTGCCACTTGAGCTACAGCCCCACTTCAGCTTTTTCTGTGATTAATTGGAGATAAGCCTCTCCTGGACCTTCCTGCCCAGGCTGACTTCAAACCACCATCCTCAGATCTCAGCTTCCTCAGCAGCAAGGCTTACAGGCATGAGCCACTGATACCTGGCCTCCTCCTTTCTTTCTTAGGATACCATTAATTGTTCTTATTAAGTTCACTTAGTCTTTTCCATCAAGCTATCTGGTATATTGTTATAGACTGAATCTGAAATGTCCCCTCATATATTAGAGATTTGTGTAATGAAGGCTTGGTTGTCAGCTGATGGGGCTTTTTAGATGTAATTGGATGGTGAGATCTCTGACACATTGACACATCAATGGGCTAATCTACCAGTGGTTTAATAATTTGGTGACATTATTGAGAGGTGATAGACATTTAGGAAGAGGAACTTAATTGTAGGAAATGTTTCTGGGGAATGTGCCTCTCGTAGGTATCTCAATCCCAGCTTCTTCTTGTCTGGCTCTTCTTCCTGGCAACCATTATGTAAACAACCTTGCTGTGCCACATATTCTAGCCATCATGATGTTCAGGCTCACCACAGGCCCAAAGCAATGGAACAAGCCTACCAGATACTGAAATCTGACGCTACAAGCAAATGTAAGTCTTCCCTCCTTTTAACTTTCTCCTGCAGGTATTTGTCACAGAAATGAAAAGTCTTACATGAATTGTTGAGGTATTTCCTCCCCACCACCACCACCCGCCGCAGTCAAACTCCACAACAGATGCATGCAACAATGAGAGTGTCATGGCCTAGGAGTCTGTGGCTGAGGACTCTCATCCTGCCTACTAGGATGCGTGCAACAGAAACTAAAGCACTTGTCACTATATAAGTTCTCAGTACACTCAAGCATGTGTACAATAAGCAACATAGTCCTTAGTAGAGAGACACAAAATTCTCACAATTCTCATATACTGTTTCCACAATCCAGAGAAACTATGCCTACGGAGGGCAATAATGAAGAAAAAATTTGATTCTTAAAAGATGGACAAGTAGCAGAGTTTGAGCAATGAAAAAGAGATAGTTGGAGGCTAGGCAAAAGTGAGAAACATTTCTGTTTGCTGGAACATCTGGATTGAAAGGGCATATGGATTTGGAGGGTTCAGAGGGTTCCATCCATGGCTACTTGGCCCCCCCATGCTCATGACCAGAACATGGTAGCATGAGGAGAATGTCAAAGAGACTGATCCAGGCACCAGTGGCTCATGCCTGTAATCCTAGCTATCAGGAGGTTCAGAGCTAGCCTGAGCAGAAAAGTCTGTGAGACTCTAAGCTCCAAATTAACTATCAAAAATCCAGAAGTCGAGCTTGGCTCAAGTGGTAGAATGTCAGCCTTGAGCTCAAAAGCTCAGTGCCCAGGCTTAGTGCAACCCCTAGAACTACCACCAAACTAAAAAAGGAGACGAAAGAGTCAAAGAATGTGTCCGAGAGTGATGAGGGAAAGATGGGGAAAAGAAAAGAGGAGGGAGCAAATAGTTGTATAGTCACAAAAGGAAAAGAAGAAAATTGTTTGGGATAAAATCTTTTCATTATAGTTTATTCTCTTTTTTTGAATTTTTTATTGTTAAGGCGACATAGTTTTATTACCTTTAAGTAATCATACAAAGGCATTGCCATTCAATAAATAAGTTTATAAGCACAATGCATTTTGATCAACGTCATCTCCTGTACCATTCTCCCCCAGTTTGCACCACTAAAATTCAAACCCCCAGTATTTCAGAATCATACTGCATTTGGAAATGATGCCTTTAGAGAGATACATAAAATATAGTTATGAAGGTGGAATCTATTATAACCAATGACCTTTCAACAGAGGAGATTTTGACACAGA
This sequence comes from Perognathus longimembris pacificus, assembly GCF_023159225.1. NCBI lineage: Eukaryota > Metazoa > Chordata > Mammalia > Rodentia > Heteromyidae > Perognathus > Perognathus longimembris. The sequence goes on along the minus strand of NC_063174.1, from coordinate 46,979,517 downwards.
CATGCATAGGAGAAAACCATACAGGGAAAGGACAGCCATCAAACCCAATGGTATCTCAGAAGAATGCAACCCTACTGAAATATTGATGTCAGAATTCTTGTTTCCTGGCCTGTGAGAAAATAAATTTCTGCTAAGTATACCATTCAGTAGGTTATAGACACTGGTTAAGACTTAAATATGAAATTGCCTCCACATCACAGATGAAATATAGCATGAACACTTGGTCCTCAGACTGTGGCAATTCTTTGGGAGGTGATAGAAACATTAGGAAATCAGGGAAACTTTAGTTGGGAAAAGTAGGTCACTGGGGTGAGCCTTTATAGATGATACCTAGTCCTCAGTCCACCTCCCTCTCTGCTTTCTGTCCATTGTGAGGTACGTGAACAATCTCTTCCTTCACAGGCTCCTGTCATCATAAGTGGTCTTTCTTCCCAACACTCAGGGCCGAGTAATTACGTACTGAACCCTTTGAAACCAAAAGCCAAAACAAATCTTTCCTCTCTTTCTTTCTTCCTTTTTGTTTCCCTGGTCCTGGGGCTTAAACTCAGGACCTGGGCAGTGTTCCTTAAGATCTTTTCCTTCCAAAGCTAGAGCTCTATCAGCTTCACTTCCAGTTTTTCCTGGTTAATTGGAGATAAGAGTCTCATGGACTTCTCTGCCTAGGCTGACTTCAAGCCACAGTCCTTAAATCTCAGCCTCCTGTGTGGTTACGATTATAGATGTGAGCCACCAGCACCTGATAAATCTTCCCTTTCTTTGCCAACATAAACACAGGTTAAATTTATTATCTCTAATTTTAAATGCTAAAAATAGAATAACTTCTGTTGGCTAATGACGAGAAAAGTCTATATAATAAAACACAACCACATACTAGAGAGAAAATACGTATTTACAGGTATATAAGGGATTCTGAAAGCATATCCACCCACAGCATTCCAACTGAGGAATGACACTTAGAAAAACACTTTAGCCAAGTAAGTAAGCAGGACAGGAGGTGGGATAGGGAACGATGGCAGGGAGAGAAAGGAGTAGCAGGCCAAACACCTGAAAGAGATGATGCTAGCAGCATGAGGAGGCAGTAATACAAAGGACTCTTGAGTGAGAAGTATCACAAGGCTGAAAGTGACCATGGCACGAGGTCATTGTCATAAACTCTCCACAGCTCAAAGAAGAATCAGAGTCAACTTGTTTGTGTCTTACGTGCAGCAGAGCCAGTGCTTCTGTCACTTTCTTTCACTGATCATCACAAGCTTCCCATGAAGCAAGTGATAGTATCATCCCCTCTTTCACAGGAAGGAACTGAGATAAAACGAGCAGCTCTCCCAAAATTACATAGCTGGTATTTGGACCTAGGATCTGTTGGCGGGGGCGGGGGAGAGTGCGTATGAGGGGTTGGTTTTTTACTACTATGCTATGCTTTAAAGGGAGAAAACTAAAGGCATTCTTGTGAGTGTGTATGTGGAGGTAAAATTGATGTTAAAATGTGCAACTTATTATACACTTCATTGCACATTTGTAATCTACAAACTGGAACAGGTTCTGATAAAGGGGATACAATTACTAAATTATCCCACTAAAGCAGAAATAAACTAGGAATTGCAAAAGCAAATCAAAAGATATAATCCTCTGTCAATCATTAAGTTCTAATCATTAAAAATGAAAAGTAGTTCATTCTCAATGAACATTTAAAATGAAAGTAGTGTTGCACTAGATCCATAAATAATTTTGTTGCTAAAAGAAAGTATATAATTTTTAACCCTCCTCATTTCAAAACAGTATGACAAAGACTAAAGACCAGATTAAAAATTAGAAGCGATTTCTAGAAGATCAAGGCAACATGCATCTATGTGTCACATTGTACTAGATGGCAGAAGCCCAGAAGGCAAAGCAGCTATGGCCTGGACACTGACTGTGGCACAAGGAGAAGGTGGGGATGGGAAGGAGACCTGCTTTTCACATCGAGAGCATCTCAATGTGAAAACAACAGAACAAGACTGGATAATGGGTATCTGAACAATTCCTATATGGTATGACCTTGAAGGCAAAAACACACAACACACACACACACAGTCACAGCAATTGTTAAGTCCTCCTAAATTTGTACCCTCTTTGGGAGCTGATGTGATATTATAAAAGAATGAAGTAATAGTCTTTGCATGCCTGATCTTATTCTGTATGTCTCTCAGCTCTTGTTAATGAATGCTACTTTTTGTTTCGGACGATTGTTCTTTTTTTTTCTCATTATCTTTAAGTAATTGCACAACAGAGCTACCATTTAACAAAGCAGTTTATACATGCAATATATCTTGATCAATGTCACCCCTTTCAACATTCACACCCATCTCTCCCTATCCACCCCTTCCTTCCTCCTTCTTAGTTTTGTAGGATTCTTGTCTGCACTATCCCTCTTTCCCCTCTTTATTTGAAGAGGGGACAATTTTATTTCTGTCTAATCTAACTCACTGGCTAGCAGAGAAGCCTCAAGGTCTTAATACTTAATACTGCATTTATTCTTCCCAGAATGGTTTAAGCATGAAGGACAGGAGAGGGAGGGAGGGGCTGTGCTTAGCTGGTGGCTAAGGTCTTCCTTAGGGACAATTCTATTAAGTTTTAGCATTTTATTATCAGCAGGGGATAATTGAGAAGGGGGAGAGGTTTCTAGGAATAGAGAAGAGGCCTAATAGCCTGCTAATCAGATTATCTCAAAGTCAATTCTTAATTTTGCTTGAAGAATTATAAATGTCCATTTGTAATATGGATATTTTAAAAGTAGGAAGTTTGTTCTTTTGTTCCAGTTTGCCTCTACATATTAAAATCACAAGCCAGCTATCTGTTCTGATTTTAAAATCTAAATGCCAGATCAATATCAAAGCCCAAACTGAATAATTCATTTAGTAATGTAATTAACACATTATGGAATATACATCGTTGATCCAATCCACAAAAAGTCCAGGATCATATTCACCTTTGGTGTTCGGATACTATTTTGTTTTCAATATATCTTAGAAATCAAAAAGTGTATGTTAATGATATATTTTCCCCATATACAACTTGTGGACCTTATTAATGGAACTATAATCTATCACTTGATTTCCTATTCAAATTCACCTTGAAAGAAAGTTTCTCTAACTACACATCTAGGGAAAAGTTCATCATAGGACTGATCTGTTTTCTGCTCTACTACCTCTACCTGATTGATTACATGAAGAAATTTCTATGAAGACTTCTTTGAAACAGAGCATTCTAAGTAAATAAAAAATTTTCCCTGGAAAAACTGGATACACACACACATACACACACACACATACACACACACGTGCATGTATATATATGCATATATATTCATGCATTGCAAGCAAGGATTATGCTAGACAAGATCCAGAATAATATGATTTGATGCTTAAAATCTAGGCCAAGATCATGATCACCCTCTCCAGGCACCACCTCTGAAAATGGGTTAAAAAGTCTAGAAGTGATAGGAGGACACTGGGAGGTTTAACTCACAAATGATAAGGAAACCACATGGGATCAAGATTGTAGCCCTCGTGGTTTTGCATTAAGACTGTAAGTCCGCATGGTGACTCAAGCTTGTAATCCTAGTTACTCCTGAAGACAGAGATCAGGGGATCAGATCAGGGGATCATTCATGGTTCAAGGACAGCCTGGGGGCCGGGGGCGAGGGAAAGTTTTCAAGACCTCATAGCAATCAGCCATCCCCAGTCACACAAGTAGGATAATAATAATCTAGGCCCAATGGAGCATAAGGTAAGAACCAATGCAAAAACAGGCTGGAGGCATGGCTCAAGGGACAGAATCCCTGTCTAGCAAGCATGAGGCCATGAGCTTAAAAACCCAGAACTACCAACAAAAAATAAATAAATAAAAATAGTGAACAGAGAACTATATCATTTTACCAGGTGATGTGACTCAGTGGTTGGGTGACTGTCTAGCAATTACAGAATCTTGGTTCAAATCCCAGTATCACCAAAACAATTAAACATAGAAAAATAAAATAAAATTTTACTTACAAGGGAAGTTTTCTGGAAAGCCTTTTTTTTTCTTTTTCTTTTTTTGTAATTTACTTTATTGTTATTTTAGAGGTGATATACAATCAGGGTAACCATTATATACATCAGGTAATAAGTATATTTCCTTTCATATTGGTGTCATCTGTCCCGGGATCTTGACTAATGGAGAACTTTTTTAAAGCTACATGAAAGAGCAAACAATGGCCAGGTGCCAGTGGTTCATACCTGTTATCCTAGCTGCTCAGGAGATCTAAGATCTGAGGATCTCGGTTCAAATCCAGCCCAATGAGAAAAGTTTGTAAGACTCATTTTTAATTAAACACCAAAGAAGCTGGAAGTGGCTGAAATGGGAGAGTGCTAACTTTGAGGCAAAAAAGCTCAGAGACAGTGACCAGGCCCCAGGTTAAGTCCCAGAACTGACAACAACAACAACAAAACCCTCAAAATAAAAGGGAGGGGTGTCAAACAATGAATCAGAGGAAACAATATTGTCTTACTTTCCATAAATTCATCTATAAAAAATTATTCTGTTCCTACTCCATAGAATAACACAACCACCTCAGAGAACCAACAGGTAGAGATTCCTTCTCACTGACCCAAGGCTCTTAATAAAGGCTTTTCCTAGATGGCCCAATAACCCCATCTGGACCAAAGATATGAAGGAAGATAATAAAAAAAAAAAAACTACCTTAGAGTCAGTTACCCACAAGCTCAATTCATTCACTCCTTAATGAAGTGAAGTTGCTTTAGGGCAAAAGAAATGAGGCCCCAGTCCAATGAAAACTCCAGAGGAAATCAAGATAAACGAATGTGATTATTGGATTGGAACTGTTATTTGGCAAGATCTCTCAAATTTAATGTGCTTACCCCATGTGAGCACAGAGAAGCCACTTGAGACATACCGCTTTCCTGTTCCTTCAAAATGGAAGTCCTAGAATCCTAGGACTTGCAATCGGTGTAATACCAACATAAATGCCGACACATGCCCACATCCCTCTTTCTCTCAAGGTACTATTAGTAGTCTACAAAGGTTACAACATCTTCAGTTCAGACTAGATATTCTGAACATAGCTTTGATAAGAAAGAAAAATCTCAGCACATTTTTTTTCATTATTTCAGTCATTTTCAATACAGTAACCAAAATAAGGGGAAAAATAAGGAGTTAGCTGTTTCCATAATAATCAACTACACAAATACACTCTTTCAGCCAGGTACTGGTGGCTCATGCCTGTAATCCTAGCTACTTAGGAGACTGAGGTCTGAAAATCACAGTTCAAACCCAGCCTGGGCAGGAAAGTCCGTAAGACTCTTCTTCCCACCCCCCATCCCCCTCCCCCACCCCAGTTCTGGGGCTTGAACTCTGGGCTTCGGTGCTGTCCTTGGGTTCCTTTTGGTCAAGGCTAGCACTCTACCATTTGAGCCACAGCACCACTTCCAGCTTTTTCTGTAAATGGTTGGAGATAAGAATCTCACCGAGTTTCCTGCCTGAGTTGGCTTTGAACCGAGATCCACAGATCTCATCCTCCTGAGTAGCTAGGACTAGAGGTATGAACCACTGGCACCAGGCTCCATGAGATTCTTCTCTGTAATGATCACAGAAAAAGTCAGAAGTGGAGCTGTGGCTAAGTGGTTGAGTGCTAACCTTGAGCAAAAGAAACTTAGGAACAGCACCCTGGCCCAGAGTTCAATCCCCAGAACTGGGTGTGTGTGTGTGTGTGTGTGTGTGTGTGTGTGTGTGTGTGTGTGTGTGTGTGTGTGTGTGTGTTCTTTCATTTTAAGGGGATTTGCCTATATTCTGTTCCTGCCGCTCAACTTGAGAATTCCTGGGAATCTGAATCCATGCCCAGGAGAGCATGGTAATTGAGTAATTTTATCTGGTTTTGAACTCCAAAGCAGGAGGGAGCATCCTATTCTTTCCCATTAAATTTTCAAACCCAGCATAATATAGCTGGTGTTCATAAATAGTAATTATACAATCAACTAAGAGAATGAGAAGACAAACTAAGCCAAAGTTAAAATACCCTATGTTATTACTTGCACTTCTATTCAATGAATAAACCTCCAGTATATCAAAAGGAAGTCTGGGTTTTGTTTTGGGGGTTTTTTGCGGGGAGACAGGGGGTGCCTATCCTAATCAGGATAGCTAGAACCTTGAACTACTGAAGCAAGATAACAGACCCCTAGAACTCCCTGAGCATTGTCAAGTAATGCTTCAGGCTATAAGTAGGAAACTACCAAACCAGGAGTGGCTTAGGCAGTAAAAACATTTCATCTTCTCATGTATCCAGAAGTCTTGAGGTATCTCATTGAGATTTTAAACAACCATTAAAGAACATTAGAAAGATGCTAGATTCTTTTCTAACTTTCTGCAAGACTACCATCAGCACAGTCATTGCTCATTTCTAGGTTTTTAGCCTCATTCATCTTAGGTGGCTGCCATATCTCCAATTACAGATTCTTTGACCACTACTTCAGGGAAACAACATAGAATCAGCCCCTCACCACCTCTTATCTTACCTCTTACCTTTCCATAGTACAAAGCACTTTCCTACAGATGTTACTACCTACAAAGTATTCTCATGAAGAGAACTGGTTTATACTGCCTACCTTTAACAAGGTATAATATTTCCTCTGGGGTTGAAAAGAAGCTCATCTTCCCTTGGGAGGAATAAGTAAGTTTTTTTAAAAAAAAATGGAATGGGAATTGAGGTTAAATAGGCACAGAAGAGTGACTAGATTCTTAATTATCTTTAAGACCTTTGCATGCACTTGCTTGCTTTTATCCCTGAAAGATTCCTTCCTCCCTTAAGTCTAGCAATTGTCTTTGAGCTAGCTGAAGAGTGTCAAGCTCTTATTATAACCAGAAAGCCTAATCTACACACTCAGGTAAGGAAAGGAGTCATATTTAATGTATATGTATTTTATATATGTATGTATATGTATGTGTACACATGAATGAATATAGAAGCTATGTATATGCATGCATGTGGTTTATATATAGTATATATATAACCCACATACATACATACATGTATTCACACATACATACACATACATGAAAGTTAACATCGGTCATCATGACTGAACCTTGCTATATACCCATTCAACCGTGTGACAGACCATATGATGGCTTCAGTCTGTTTCCCCAAGACTTCCCATTCATCAGCACCACTGAAAATAATTACAATTCTATTTAAACTAATGCCAACTATCCCAAAGCTAACAAAGGATGGAATGAACTCCAATTCTGACTTCCTCTCCTTTCATTTGCAAAGAGCTGTTTCAACCAGTGTCCAGCACCCCCCAGAAGCTTCCACTGGGTCTGAAAGTCATTAGACGACAGCTATCAGCTAATGAGGCGGGAAGTGTTTAGAAGCAGCTTGAACTACTTCGGCATACCCAAGTTAAAATAAGGCAAATTAGTAGTAAAATCAAATTAGTTTAAACTGTGAAGCGAATGTGAAAAGTAGTCCCCCTGAAAAGTAGCATTGGGTCAAATTGCTACATAGAGACAATGGGAAGGATTTTAACTTGGAAGAGGGGAAAAAAATGTTACTTTTAATGAATTTTACTCTTCAGAAGGTAGCCTATCATAACTATTCTGAAAGTTCAAAGATACTATTCATGGAAGAAAGAAGATACCCAGATAAGTGAGGAATACATGGTCATTATACTTCAGCTACCAGCTAAGGAGGCAATGAGGGTTGGAAATCTAACCCCTTGCCTTAGATGGTCTTAGTTGAGATGGGAAGTTGTATGGGAAAGGTTGCTTGATAGGGAGGGGGTGTTGCTCTCAGAAGACATACTATGAGAAAGTGTACAAGGGAAATTTGTGGAGAGGCAAGATCTAACCTGACCTGTTCTTGTCCTGGAGTAAGATAGACATCTTCACAATGAGACACAGACACCCAATCTAGGTAACCTCCCATCTGCCATTCTTGGCAACAAGCCATGCACAGATAGGGTATAACCTTGAGTAAGGTCCTTCCTGAGGCTTGGGGCACTGTTCAGGGAAGAGTGCAGCTGTGAGCTATTAATGGCCAACATTTCAGGTACTAGAGGATGATTAGGTATTCGAGAAAGATACCACACTATATTTCTCTACAAATAGGCTTGTTCTCTCCAGTGCACCAAGCTCCCACTCTACCCACCTCACTCATTTCATAGGCCCACAGGCAATCGCATGTGCAGATCTTCTACCCACCACCACCACTATGTGTCATCTCCCACACATATTTCATGAACTTTTGAAGCAATTCCAAATTGCCTCCTCCTTTCCTATTCCATTGTTTCCAACCTGTTCTTGTTATCCCTAACCTCCAAATCCCAGTGTCACATAGACCCTTTGCTACCTCTAAACTTCTCCCCTCTAGTAAGTGATCTTCTGCTGCATACAATATGACCACTACTAGTCGAAACCTTTTGGACCAAATTTTAAATTTTACCTCTCACTTTGTCTCACCCAAGAGAAAAGACAGTAACTGTTCTACAAATAATCAAGAGAGGATTTCTCTATTATCCCAGGCATTTGTTTTCTGTAGAATTATTTGTGCAGAGATGTCAAGACATAAATCAAAACTTGACAAGATAAAATAACAGACATTTACTATCCCAGTAAATGAACTGTCTCAGAAGTCCAAGTTGGCATATCTGGGTGTTTATTGCCTCTAATACTTTCACAAGTTGCAGTCAAGTTTTTTTGTTTTTTTCCTGGGGTTGCTTCTCTCCTAAAGACTCAGGTAATGGAGAATCTATTTGCAAGCTCTCTGAGTCACTGTTGGTTAAGACTTGGTTCTTGATAAGCGATTAGACGCAGGGCCTTAGTTTTCTGGCTATTGACAGAAGCCCTCAATTTCTTGACACAGGGTAGGTCTCAACATGGCAAATAGCTTTCATCATATTGATCAAACAAGCATGACCTAAAGAGGGCCAGCAGGACAGCAACCATGGACTCGTTTGCCTAATGTTAGAAGTAACCTAACTGTTTTGCTTGTATCTGTTCATCCACAGCAATTGACCAAGTCCATGATAGGTGTTGGAGGCAGGAATTACACAGGGTCACAAATACAAGGATGGAAGGATCACTCAGGACTGTCCCCAAGGCTGCCTATGAGGTGAAGCTTACCAAGAAGTTTACAGAGTAGTTAAGAGATTAAAAACACCAGGTACGTTAGTGAATACCATGTGTATGTTAATAATAGATCAGATGAAAATACAACAAAATTTGTTTCTGAGGGAAAGTACATGTAAATGCTAATAAGAAGTAGCATTTTCAGAGTTCCAGGTAAACCAGGAAGCCTGCATTGAGGGTATAGGCCTGAAGATGGGCACCTTGGATGAGTGATTCTTGTGATGAGACTCCATAAGTAGAAAGACACTGCCCAATGATTTAATGATATTGGAAATGACTTTTTTAAAATGCAAATATGGGGTCTTTAACTCCCATTTCTTGCATGGAGAGTAGGAAATCAATCTCTCCCTCTGTCTGTCTCTCTTTCTCTCTCTCTCTCTCTCTCTCTCACACACACACACACACACACACACACACACACACACTCCTTGCCTTGCTACTTTAGAAAAAAGAATAAATACAAACGTGACAGAGATGTATGGACTATGACTGAAAAACAAAAGTTGGCTTAGCTATGTATCTACTTGCAACAACTTGGTATAAAGCCTATTAAGGTGCCTTTAGCTTTCTCTCCTAAGGAAAGGACTACATAGCAGAGAAACCAAATGAAAGAATAAGAAGAAACCAGAGGAAAACGAAGGTGAATATTTTTCCAGATCTTTAATTTTTTTTTCTCAAATTTTTATTATCAAACTGCCGTACAGAGAGGTTACAGTATCAGATCTTTAATTTTATTCATGAAGCACTACCGCTTCAGGACAAAGATTCAGCTAGGTCTGTCTGTAAAATGACATGACCTAAAGCTGCCCAAAACCCCAAATAAGGATAATAAATACTTAACAAAGAGCTTCCTATGTGGCAAGCATCATGCTAAGTGCCTTCAATCACATTTTGAAAGTAAACAATAAACGAACAAGGTTGGCTTGTCTGATTCCCCGCTCTTCCCTTTCTGCCCTTTCTCCCTGTTTATCTCTTTCTTCCCATCTAAGACAGAAGTTCTTTTCTTCGCTCAACCACTGAACTTACCCTCAAGAGAGTCCAGGGCAGTCATTTGCACCTCCGTGTGTTCTTAAGTCACACCTAAGGTGCCGTAACTATGAACCTTAGTGCTGACTGCCCCTATTAAAGACATGTTCCCAATAAAAAGACATTTCAGGCATCAGTGGGCACATAGGACCCACATTTGGCATTTGGAGGATCAAGAGAGTGGTATTTAAGTCCCTGAAATGAAACCATATGGAGAGTTACCTACCCATCAAGCTGGCCTTAGACGTGACCCATGTAACGAGCATTTGGTGGATAAATAGGGTCTTTCAGTCATGTACACATTGACCTCTTGATCTAGCCCAAAGGGGACAATGTTTTCCATTCACTAATGAGGTCCAGTTTGGCTTCTTGCTACCCTTGTTAGCAAATGTGTGATATTTTGTTTCTCTTTAAATCCCTAAAACCAGAGAGAACAAAGTTGTCAGAAACTCCTGCTGGTAAGTAGTGAAGACAATCTGAGCCATTAAAGGGGGAAAAATTGTTTTTCCTCTTCCCTGGGAAGCCGGAGAGGATCGTATGACCAGTCAACTGGTGGCCTAGCTGTGGCTATAGTTGCTACCACCTTCCCTGAGTGTGGTCTTCACTGTGAGATGTGCAATCTTAAATCAGGACTGACAAAAAAAAATTTTTCAAAAGTCCCATTTTTCTCTATTAGCTAGAAACTCATTCATCTGTGTCCCTACCAGAATCTACTTTTCAAATCTTCTGTTTGAAATAGCTTTTTTTTGCCTCCCCAGAAAGTGTTGAAAAGAAAGCAAAATATTGCTTTTTGCCTACTTATCTTCAGAGCTCTCTCTACCTTGTATACCTTTCACTACCTTCAATAATCTGCTAGGAACAAAAGATTTATCATTTGTATAATTCCTATTGATACTTCTTGTTTGATCATATTTCTGTTTAAAACTGGGCAGGAAACTTACAGAAATAGAAGAGGAATTTTGCTTTTTTAAATAGGAAAGCTGCCAAGCTTTCCAATGATCTCACAACAGCCCTGACTACAGTGGATAGCAATTATTTTCATCCTGGGTTCTTAAACTTCTACATGGCTCCAGTTATAAGTCTTGGTTACTAGTTTGGTCAGAGAAGTAATCCTGGGTCTTCCTAAGTCTCAAGATATTAATGTAATTTCATTATGCATTTTTTAAGATAGGAAATTTTTAAATGGCTGACAGAAGGCAAGACAGGAAAGACATCTTGGGTGCTACAAAATGGGTCAAACCATTTTGCAATCCATCACTTCAGATTAAATCCTGATCGTTAGTCTCTATTTCTACATGCCAAAGTGGCTCCAGAATCCCAGACATACACATTCACACTCATAAATACACATTCACACATCCATGCTATCATTTGTAAGGAGTAGACTTCACCTTAGCTAGTCTAAATTTTCTGGGCTTCTACCCAAAGGGAAAAAAATTATTTACTTTCAACAGCACATCTGCTTCACACCTCTACAGAAGTTAAACATCATGCTAATTATGGTAGGAGCCTTTTTCTTAATCTGTCTAGCTGAAGGGAATGAAAGGTCAATAGAAATATTGAGTGGGAAGAAATTATTTCTGGCAGCTAAGCAAAGAGAAAATAATGAGTTCTTAGTACCTACTATGTGCTAGATGTGGTATGGGGAGATGAGGGAGAATGATAAAAGACGCAACATTGGGGCTGGGAATATGGCCTAGTGGCAAGAGCGCTTGCCTCCTACACATGAAGCTCTCCGTTCGATTCCCCAGCACCGCATATATGGAGAACGGCCAGAGGGGGCGCTGTGGCTCAGGTGGCAGAGTGCTAGCCTTGAGCGGGAAGAAGCCAGGGAAGGTGCTCAGGCCCTGAGACCAAGGCCCAGGACTGGCCAAAAAAAAAAAAAAAAAAAAAAAAAAAGAAGCAACATTGATGGAGATGCATTGTACTCAAAACATGACATGTTGAAATCCCTTTGCACAACTACTTAAAGATCATAAAAAATAATAAAAATAAAGAGAACTTCCATAGGCTGTGTGTGTGAATGTGTGTGTGTGCGTGTATGTGTTGATTAGTTGATAGTCTTCACCAGAATTTATTTTTCTGTGCATCACATTGACTCATGCACCCACTCAAACCAATGACATGAATATGTCTGGCTCCACAGCCTCATGAGACAGAAGTCATGAACGCAGGATGTACCATTAGGAAAGGGGAGAAGACATTGTAGGGTTTATCAGGATAAGAGTTTTGCAAACATGCTTTTTTTAACAAGACCAAAAAAGATAACTTTCCTTTCTCATATTACTCATCCAGTAATGCGGTCTTCTCTCCATAAATATTCAAATATCCATGTCTGACTTCGAGTGACCCAAGCTTCTGCCATCAGAAACCAGCTGTCAACTGCTACAGATGATCAGTACAAATAGTGAATCTCTATTATAATCTTACTATAAGATTATAATAATAATCTTAGTATAAGATTCACCAAGGAAAACATCGGAGGGAAATATCTACTATCTAAGACAGAAACCCAGGAGAAATGTGTCCTGTGGCTCCTTTTCTGATTTCTATGTTTATCAAACATAATAGAGTGTCAGATACCATCTTCATCATGTCAAAATAGTCATATTTGGTCCTGACTAAGAATCTATTCCCTATTTTATAGATGAGAAAGTTGAGAACAGAAATTATGTAAACTGACAATGTCCCATAGTGGCTAATTAGAGCTAGAATTAGAACTAGCCTTTTTGAGACTGAAGAATATATTCTATCAACTGCAGTGATTTGATTTCTAAGATGATTGCAAACACAGAATGGATCAATCAGAAGCCTTTTGTATAACAGGTTCACAAAACTCTATATGAATATCCATGTCTGTGTGGTTGAGTATGAAATATAGAATAAAGTAGAGACCTGAACACCAGGACAAGAGTTCAGATGCTTAAGAGCTAAGTCTGACCTTCCTAAAAACCAAAAGTCTAGATACTTCACTCCATGCATCACTTCCTTTTGCAGATTTTTCCCAATGCGCTTTCTCTGTAGTAAATTTCCATGAGCGCTGCTATATATTGAGTCCTACAAAATTACCCAAAGGCATTCTCTTAGAGGATTCTAACACATAAAATTAACAAAGCATCATGCTACTATGTACAGAGCATGTTTGCATTTCTGGTTTTCATGGCTGATTTTCAAAAAATATAGACTTGGATAAAATCTAAGGATAAAGGAATTAATGTCCTTACATCTGAAATAAGCAAGAAAGATGAGGACTCCCTGGATCTAGGAAAAAGAAAAAGATGTTAAATCAAATAAACTGCTACTTGGGTAGAAATGTCAGGGTAAGTAAATTACGACTTTCCTTTCCCAGGAATACTAATTTGTTTAACATGTTGACTCAGGACGTGTTGACATAATCTATAAACACAACAAAGATCTTTAAAGCAAGTTTAACAAAGAAAGAGTTAGATGCATAGGTAGCTTGAAGCTGGTAGCCATAGCTCATCTTGGTCTTGCCTTTGTAATTCTGGGATTAAGGCATCTAGAATTTCATGGCTCCCTACAGTGGCTCATTCAAGATCACTGTTACCCCATCAAATCCCACATCAGGCTAGAAGAATTTTGAGAGAACAGACTTCATAACTAGCATTGGGAATTCCCCTTAGTAAAATCATTCATGTACACCTTCTATGCAGAAGTACTCATAAAAACACGGAATGTTGGGGCTGGGGATATAGCCTAGTAGCAAGAGCGCTTGCCTCGTATACATGAAGCCCTGGGTTCGATTCCCCAGCACCAGATATACAGAAAATGGCCAGAAGTGGTGCTGTGACTCAAGTGGCAGAGTGCTAGCCTTGAGCAAAAAGAAACCAGAGATGCTCAGGCCCTGAGTCCAAGGCCCAGGACTGGCAAAAAAAAAAAAAAAAAAAAACGGAATGTTAATATTCTAACCAAGGTAAGAATATTAAATTTGACATCCAGAAATACTAACTGTATTTTTGATTCACTTACTAATTTTCATGCCCACCAGTTTATTCTATGATATTCTTCCTGAAATCCAGGTCATCCTACTTTCAGTCACATTTATTCAATTTATTCATAGGCCTTAAAGACTTGGTGGATTATCTACAAGAATATAAATATAAAAAGCTTGAAATTTTAATAGCACTATAGAAATATGAAGCAGGATCTGGAGCCAGGTGTGTCAAATTCTAACATTCCTGCTTAATAAGTTTCACAATGCTGCCTCTCATAGAGTCCTCACTATACTGGACTTCAATCAATGGCCCAGACCATGCCTTTCACTTTTCATAAATCTGTCTACACTATTTCCACCACCCTTCTAGGAGCACCAAAAAAAAAAAAAAAAAGGTGCCTCAAATTCCTCCTCAGAGAAGGTAAATAGGACAGAAGAAAGGTTGGAATGATCAGCGCATAATGTTACTTGTGCAGAAGAGTTAGCAGAGCCAAGGGGAATGTATGTGAGGCTGCTTTGCCCTTGTTAGAAAGACCTTCTTACAAGTCTCACTCACCATCCACCAGCATCTGGACACTTGGATTTGAAAAGAGTCCTCATCATTGCCAGAATTTACAAAACTGGTTCACCCTGTCTAATTTTTTTTGTGCATACAATATAGCTTACACTGAGTAGCTATGTTTTGTTGGCAGTGTAGAATTTCAGTGCTTTCAAGGCAGAGTGTACCCATATGACTACCTTTCAGTTAAAAAGAACTGGGAAGGGGAGGAGGCAGAGAGGGAAAGGGAGGGGAAGGCAGAGAAAAGGAGGAGAGATGAGGACAGGAGGGGAGGAAAGGGAAAGGTAAGGAAGGGAGAGTGAAGAGGAGAGCAGAGGCCAAAGAGCAGGGGAGGGGAGGGGAAGGGAGAGGAGGGGAGGGGAAGAGAAGGAAAGGGGAAGAGAAAGGGAAAGGGAAAGGAGCTTTGGGGTAGTTAGACTCTAATAAGCTTCCATAGGCAACATTCTACTTGTGTTGTCAAGTCTTTATTGGGGGAATTGGGCACAAATTGTGAGTCTTCCCCCAGACCAGCTGGGCCTTGGTTTCCCACAGACTTCACTCCATGTGTCACTGCCCTTTGCAGATTTTTCTTAGTATACTTTCTCTGTGGTAAATTTCCATGAGTGCTGCTGCTTAATTGAGACCTCCGCAGTTCTCAAAGGGGATGTTCTTAGAGGACTCCAGTACCACAGCTTTGCTGGAAAAGTTTTTGTGAAGAAAGAAATGAAAGAAAAAAAAATTGTGGTGATTCCAAGGAATGTACTGTTCCTTTTCCAAGGGCTATTCTGCAACTCCATTGTGACTACTATGCTAATCAAGTATGGTTGTATTTTCTTTTTCCCATTTTCTTACCTACAGAATAAGGTTTTGCTGGCACTCCAAAATGGCCAGAAAGCAGCCTCCAAAACCTGTCCTTACAGAGATAGGCACCATGAATGCTCTAAAAACAGCTTCTGAATGGTTACACACCACAGGATCCTTAGGGATGGAAAGGCTTTCTACAAACAAAAGCTGACTTGCCTGCATTTTGTTTTCAAAATCAACATGCTTTTGATGAAAATATGGCATTTCTTTGTGGCAAAAAAAATACTCTAGGAAAGTTTCCTTCTTCTCTGTGATAAAAAATAAGCATGTCGCAGGATTTGTATTTCTAATAACAACAAAAGTCACGTGCGTCCATCTCCAATTTCTCCATCACCAGAACCTCTCCTGAGGACCAAGGCAAAGCAATAAACAACCACATCAGAACACTGCAGAGAATAAAACTATCTTCGCAAGGAATAGGAAATGTTAAATTAAAAAAAAAAAACTCTTTCCATGCAGCTATCAATCTGAAAGAAGCAAATAGATAGGAACAAGAAGGGTATAATCTGAGTTCAATTTTCTCGATGAGTGTTGTGGCTTTAGTTGTTTTGGAGGGGCCTTTAAATTTAAAAAAAAAATCATTTTCCTGCAAAGCAATAAGGATGCATGGATTTTCTCCAAAGCAGACTTGGGAAGTAGGGCTTTCTGCATCTACTGCCAGATTAAATCCTTGCCTAATAAATGAGTTTGTGAATCTTGACTGTGGCAATTTACTCCAGAGAATTTCCTGCTGTCAGTTCCTCTGGAGTGGGGTGGTTGTGGGGGGGACACAGAACGAGGGGAACTGGATTTATTACTCCCAATATGCTGTGTGCTGTTGTGGCCGGCTGTGCATATGCCTGGGACTCATGGCATATGGCCCCGGGGCTGCTGGTGGCCTGCTTAGCATCTGTCTCCAACATATTTTGACATAAAAGCCATTATATTTTTGGCTGGCTAATTGCTTTTTATTAAACACTTGTTGGGAGTTTGCTGATAACTTTTATGAATTTTACAATGAAAACCTCACCGAGAACTTCTGAAAGCAAACAACGTTTAGTCCACCTGGGAACATCTGAAAGGGCTGGCATTCCATCTGCCAAATAGAACTCCTGTCAAGCCCAGCTACTGAGAGGCAGAGGGGGATAGTTTTTGTCTTATCATAGCACTGGGTTGTCCTAAACATCTTTGAGAAAATAAATAAATAAATAAATAAATAAATAAATAAATAAATAAATAAAATGACACCTCTTTAAGGAGGCAATATAATGAAAAAAAAATTGTTCCCAGCTAAGAAATCATCACTGCAAAGGTAGTTGGGAAAGAAGAAAACAATCTTATTATTGAATAAGCATTAAGCCAGGAGGTGAAATGGCAGAGACCAAAAGAAACCCAGTACAACTTATGACAAACATACCTTCAAGATAAGCAATTACTAACTCTCAAGTAAAAGGACAAGCCAGCTCAGGTGATCAAACACAGTTTATCCTAACTTTATCTGGTAATAGGGGTAAAAATCTGTTAGGTAGGTAAGTAATTGGAGTAACAGACTTTTTTTTTTTTGGGAGTAACAGATTCTTTAAGGCAAGAAGTAATTTAAATGACACTGAAGTTAGGCTCAGATCATCCTGGGGAAAAAGGAAAATAGAGATATTATTTACATCTACTATTGCTTACTTACCAAAGAGAAGGCTCCTAGGCCCTTAAAGCCATTCCTAAGCTTTCAAGCTGACAAATGTTTGGGGTTTTCAGTTTCTAGAAAGATACTTCTCAAAATAATGATGAAATTATATTTATAATTTGTTCTCTTACTTTCAACAGAGAAAATTAAGCCTCTTATTTTTTATTCTTATTTGCCCTTAGAATCCAAAGATTTGTATAAAGGTTCCCCTAGGGACTTAGGGATTCTCAATCTACTGGAGACAAAAGCAAATGAAAGCAACAATTTTGTTCCTTGTTGTATCTAAGTCACTCAAAGGAAAAGAAGGAAAACAGGGAAGGATAATAGAACTAGCAGGAAGGATGAAGGAATCCATAAGGAAAAGGAAAACAAATCACATTCACAGGTATTATTCAAGTGACTTAGCAATTATTAAATAGCTCTCTATTGGAGAGAAGAGCATTGGAAAAAGGACAAAAAAAGTAGTAAAAGTTCCATCTACATTCATTTAATTATATTTCCAGGCTATTCACCAGTTCTTCCCCTGGCTCCATCTAAGATCATTCAAATGTTGCCACAGAGGAAAGTAAGAAAGAAAATGCAATAGACTTTGGAACAATGCATCATCAATACAAGAAAAATTATTCAAATGGCTATGATCCTTTTAGGTTCATCATCTCAGCCACGCTGGATTCTCCACTCTAGTAGAAATGAAGCCCTTTTTAGGTAAATCAATTTATGGTCTACTTTAAAATCCTATGTCCACTCTTAACTCTTCATACTTCAAGTTTCAGCATCCTTGGAATTTCCTCAGCAATAGATCCCCAAGGGCCCCTGTGCACCCCACTCCCTATACCCCACAACACACACACACAAGTAAGGTAAGTTCCTACCTATCACACATAGAAACCTGTTGTCTCCTTGTAACCCATTGTGTCCTATAAAAGCCCTTGATTTCTCAGTCTCCCTCCTCTCCAAAAGGAATATTTGAAGCCAGGCACTGGTGGCTCACATCTGTAATCCTAGCTACTCAGGGGACTAAGATCTAAGGATTGCATTCAAAGACAGAAAGTCTGTAAGACTCTTCTCTCCAATTAACCAGTAGAAAGTCAGAAATGGGGCCATGGCTCAAAGTGGCAGAGCACTAGCCTTGAGCAAAACAAAGTCTCGTCTATCTTCCTCAGGGCAGAATAAATCTATTCCTTTCCACTATATTTTGTCTCCAGGGTTTTGATAGAGAGGTATACATTAAAACAAAGATGAAGGTCCAAACTTGAGGAGTTCCACATATCAGGTCCAGCCACTTGCTCCTATAGGTCAAATAAAGAAATAAGGCAAAGGGCAGAGAAAGGAAATTTGTTATAAAGCAAGGGTAGTCATGGAAAAATTATACTTCAACTGTCTTCCAGTGTACAGACATGAGGTATAGGTTTAAACAGACAAGAGTTGGAGGCAGGGAAGCATAAGATATGCATCATCAAAATGATCCCAGTTCCAGGCATGTTCAGAGATGGTCAGAAGTGGTGAGTGGTGATTGGACAATCCATCATCTCAGAATTAGACAGGTACAGCCTTGTTAGTATGAGAGTCCTTGAAGTCTCTCAGGTGTTTTAATATTCTATTCCTCCCTTTCTGGCATGACTGCCAGAGACAATGGCTAAAGGCAAAGGACATAGCAACAAAATGAAGGCCTAGATACCTAGAATTTGTCCTGTTTTCAGTTAATTTATAGGCCCACGTAAGGAATCAATGATTTTCAGCAAAAACAGCTTTTATAAGCACCTGTTACAAGCAGTAAGAACCTTAGGTTCCAGTAACAGTAATGCATGTATGATTTAAAGACATTCAATCCACTGTCTTCCAAAGCATGCCTTGATAAGCATATCCGCTGGCCAGCTTCAAGTGAGTAGTTGTAGAGAAGGCAAATGCCAGATCCTATAACAAGAGCTAAGAAATCAGCATGCCTGGAGAAACCTGAATGCTGAGGCCCATGAAGAAGAGATCTGTTTTGGTGCATTCTTTCATCAGCCTTCAGAGAGCATGCAGAAGTATGAGGACCCTTCCCTTCTTCTAGTCTACCTTCTCATAGTGAAACATGAGAACCACCTTGTGGGTGGGGCAAGGGGAACAACACAAAACACAGAGCAGTCAGGGGTAGTTGTCTACGCATGCCAGTTGCCAGAACCCCCCCTCCCTTGGGAAGAATGTATAGCTGCTACCCTTGTCCTATAAGCAGTTTAAATACAATGCCTTCCATGGAGAGGAAGAAGCTTTTCCTCCCCATTTCTGAGGTCATTCATCAGTCTTCCTTCTCTCTCCTCCCCAGTGGGGCACCAGCCACAGCCACTGTCTTATCTGTTCACCTATGAGATAATATCACCAGTCTTTATATGGTTGCATTCCTGAAAAGTCAGTGCCTGGCATGTAGTAAGAGCTAAAATGTATGTTAGTTGTGCAAGTAATGAATCGTCTTTATAATACAGACAAGTACCCTAATTGCCTGAGATTGCAATCTAGAAGCCCCTGCTGTCTCCCTCTCTTTCTACTCCCTCCACACCCCAGAAAAAAAAATTGTTGTGTGAAAATCATAACCTAGGAAAGCAGGAAGGAAAGCATTTATTGTCAGCTGGCTTTTATGATTCCCTCCCACCTTGCTCTTTTTAGTTAAGCCTCCTTTATTCTCCAGGGCTTTGCTCTACCTCATTAATGTTAATATCTTATCTAACCTTTCCTTAGCTTTCTGCAATGATGGGACTTCTATTCCACTGCCTAATGGCTCTTACTCTTCATCTTTCAAAATGTCCACCCTAACTTTTTTGCCTCCTTAGCTTCAGGCCATTTCATGCCTCTTCTGAGACTTAATCATCTTTTCCCTTTGCCTGGTTTTGCTGAGAGAAGTGGACTGAAAAATGCAGAAGGGCTTTCGAAAATAAGAGAGAAATCCTGTATCAGGCACATTCTTGTGAGCTGTGAGAGGTTCATTCATCACTTATCTCCCCTTTCCACTGGGAAGTGAAGTCCTGCTGGGGGGGACTTGATGTCAAGTCACAGGCAGGGGAGTCAATCTGCCCAACAACCTGATCCCAGAATAAAAGTAGAACAGAGTGTGTGCAATTTCTTCAAAGAGACCTTTCTATCAAGGTCACCTTCTCTTCTTATCAATAAGCAAAGGGGATCTCACATTTTAAGGGCCCTTTTGAGAACAAACACCACAAAGAAGCATAAAGAAGTGAGAGAGTTAAGAGCTGGGGTTCACAAGCATTTAGATCTCAACTGTTTCTCGACATAATACAGGAAGATTTAGCTTCTGCTAATGACACCTGTATTTAGGCTATTTGAATCTGGGCGGGGGGGGGGGGGAAAACCAATAAAGCAAACCATCAAAACAGGACCATGACTATTACCACAACCCAGGTGCTGCCATTACTGAAAAGTTTGAGGCACCCAGAGGCATTTGACAATGGGACTGAGTAGGGAAAGCAATCAGATGTGAAAAGTTCAGACGGGGAACAGCTTCAAATTGCTCACCCTCTGATTAACTGTTCTTAGAATGGAGTTCTGACTTTATATTCTATCCCTCGCTCTGAGTCATGATTGCCTTGTAAAATGTCCTACCATGCATAAGGGGAAACATTAAAAAGTTCAAGGAATGCCTTCGAATACATCAGGAAGAAAAAAAAGGAAGCAACGAACTAGTTTCTCAGAGATAACTATTTAAGGTCAGCGGAAAAACTGGGCAGAAGATATCAACATTCTTAATCATACCCAATATGTTCGGCCTTGAATACAGAGGACCAAACTAGCAAGAAATAACTGAGAGGAAAAGTAAAGAGAACACATACAATCAAAAAATGATCAGCTACTTTCTTTTTTGTCTAAAGCGTCCATAAGCTGTAAGTAGACACAAGCCACGGACATAAATATATAGAGATATGTAGATATAGATATAGATATAGATATAGATATAGATATAGATATAGATATAGATATAGATGACTATTATGTTTACTCTTGTCTCTCTCCTTCCCAAAAGAGTACGAAGGGTTTCACTATGAACTCACCTTCACAAAATGCAGCACAAAAAGGCAATTTCAGAACAGCAGGGCAAGGCTTCTGACATCTGATAGACAGCCAAAATGCATTTTATCTTATCAGTCTCTTTCACTCCCCGCTCGCTTCATTTTTCATTATTCCCCAACACAGCCATCTTTTTGCTCTTCCTCAATTCCCTGATTCCCAGCACACTCGTGGAAGATTTTTTTTAAAAAGCATGTTTTATTTATTTTATTAAAGTCATATACAAAGCATCCCAGGATTCTTTACCCTCTGGCAAGGATCTGTATTGGTTTGCTTTGTTTAGGGGGTAAAAAAAAAAAAAAAACACCACCTCTGTGGGATAATCTTTTTTTTCCATATCTGGATGATAATTAAACTAGGTATCAGTATCTTCCTGTCAGTTGATGGTGCTTATTCTTGAAGTCCTTTGAGTTAAAAGAGTCCTAAAATTGTGTTTCTGGAATATAACCTATTATCTATGTCCATCTATCATATATACACACATATGTATATATATATATATATATATATATATATATATATGCGTATGTGCGTGGGTGGGTGTGAGGGTGTGTGTGGCAATACTCAGGCTTAAACTCATGGCCTTGGTGCTGTCCCTTAGTTATTTTGTTCAAGGCTAGCCACAGCTCCATTTCTGGCTTTTTGCCGGTTAATTGGAGGTAAAAGTTTCATGGATTTTTCCTGCCCAGGATGACTTTGAATTGTGATCCTTAGATCTCAGCCTCTGTTATAGCTAGGATTACAGGCATGAACCACCAGCATCAAGAAAGATATTTTGATAGGGGAAAAAATATATATTCAATTAAATTTGACAAGGAATTCCAAAGAAAAGTGAATTTACGAAATTATCCAAATAATTCAGAACAGATAGAAAACTGGAGTTGGATGAGGGAAATATAATGTTTCAAGAATGATCTAATTCAGCTACATATAACCTTCAAGTTAAAGGGAAAGGTAGGGAACCAGAGAGAACGAAAGAGATACATCTTCCTAAACTCTCTTCCAATTAAGGGTTAATTTATTTAATCAATTTCTGCCATCATGATTAAATGACAGCAAAGTCACATTTTATTAACTATGACAAATCTAGATCCTGCACTATTGTTGACTATTTTATTCCCAGTCAAAAGGGATGAAATGGCACAAATACTAAGAATATTAAGAGCAGAGATTTCTAACCAGACCACTAAGACTCAAATTCCACCTCTGTCATTTACTGGGTTTGTAAATAAACACCTCTAAACCTTAGTTCTCAATGTGTAAGACTGGCTAATAAAATTTCCTCCCTCTAAATTTAGTGTGTTGAGAACAAAATAATGAATTAATCTATGACAGCTATTTGCAAAGTTCCTGGCACATTCAAATGTGTCACCATTCAATGCTATTATTACCATTATTAGCACTTCCAAGTCCTGATGAGAATAGTATATCAAGGGCAAATAGAATAAACAAATCACCAGTGTAAGGAGAAATCTCCCCCTATGCAGAATCAACATACTGACTAAATTTTAATAGCATTTTTATGACTTAAGCTATTCATGTGTTTACACACATTCTTCTGCATATATTGGTTGAACAAAGAATTCTTCCACCAGATCTACTGCGTGTATAGAAATAGATCACTTGAGCATCATCGGGTTATCAGCCTGCTAAGTTTGAAAAGGTGAAACTCTTGGAGAGAGAGAGAGAGAGAGAGAGAATAGAGATGGGGCAGGGATGCTAGAGAGAGACAGGGGAGAGGAGAAGAAAGGAAGAGAAAGATTTAATGAAAATCATTTTTTAAGCGGTAAGTACTCACATGGGTTTAAAATGTAACCTTTTCTGAATGACTTGTCACTGATAGCAACATGAGCTATTGCTCCATGCTGGCTCCTATTTTCCCTAAATAGAAATATCCCCATGACATAGTAGTGTAAAGAACACCTTACCTGTGCTCAGCACATCCTCAAACTGCTGTCCTATCTGAATCCTTTCAGTGTGTGTGGCTCTTCTTTCTCCCCAGCCTCTTATTCCTATTTGTTTGCTTGTATGGGCCCTGTTTATTAAATACAGTATGTCAGAGATTGTGCAGAACACTCAGACATAAATAAGATGTCGTTAACTACCCTAAAGAATATATAAATGTTGATTATATCTTAACTCCACATAGTATGTGTCCTCATTTCTCCTTTATCCCCCACCTTCCTCTCTCTTTCTTCTGCTAAAGGCAAAAAAAAAAATCTAATTAGCCAAGCTGGTTAAATTACATTTTTAATGAAAGCAACCGAGTTCTGAGTCAGGGGTTCTCCTTTCAGTAAAATACATGAAATTTATTTTTAATGACCTTGATACATGTAGTTCAGCTGTTTAGGAGCCATTTGTTTTGCATTCTTATTGTCTCCAGTATTCCAAATACATGAACTTGTCAAAGTTATTACCTCTGGATAAATGAGGAATTGGTGTACTATAGTAAATAAAAGTTAATGGAGTACTCATTGCCTGACTTATGTTAACCATAACCTCTCTGTGCATCACCTTTACAGTAAAAATTTTAATAAATAAATAAAGTTAGTGCAGTTATCAGTACTTCCAATGTGAGTATAACATGAAAACTGCATACTAAGCATTGCTTGTGGTATTTCTGTATACCTTTGGCAATGAAGACTGTCCTTCAAATTCTCACTTTACAAATCAGTACTTAACATCATTTGTCATTTGCAGCAGATCATAGAGACACTTTTTAAAGCATATGCTTTGAAATGAGAAAAAATAAAAGGGAGTGTGACTTCAAATAAAAAATATGTCCTATATTTCACTGCCCCCAAAGAGGCTGAATGAGCTTCATATTCAAATAGGTTCAAAATGCCTTCCAGCATGAAGAAGGGGAAATTGTATTGTGACTAAGCCTTTTAATCTCTCCAAAACACACACACACACACACACACACACACACACGTACGTGCCTGAGCACGATACAAGATACAAGTGGAATGTCAAGCCAAAAAAAGGATACAAAAGAGACTATTCTTACTTCATTTGAAAGCTCTGAAAATACAGTTATTTTATTAAATTTGGTGATAATAAATTGTAGGGCAGATAATACATATATGAGCAAAACATATGATCAAGAAGACAAAGAGAAAAAAATAATATGTGAGATTTACGCCAGACTATTTGAACAACTGGTCTGAAAAAAATAAGACAAAATCTTATTGAATATAAGCATGAGGATAGCTTAAAAATAATGCAAGCACTCATAAAAGAAGTTGGTGTGGCCACGTCAACATGAGACAGAACTGACTCAAAAACAAACAACACACCAGGGTTAAGTATGATAAACATCACAATAATGAACACAAAGCATAAGAATTCTAAATAAACAACCATCAAACAACAGTGTCACAATGTATGAACAAAGCTTAGAGAATTAAAAAGACAAACAACTATAGTGTAATAGGAATATAATATTCTCCCACCATGCCTGGTAGAACAAGAAGGAAAAACAAAACAAGTAAGTGTACAGAATAATTAAACTACATTATGAATCAACTCTATTGCTATTTATAAATACTCTGCCCCAGAAACATCAAAAAATATATTTGGAGTCTTAAACCCATATGGGATAGACTCCATGGTTTCCCTCATGGAGAATAATTAGTATACATCTAGGATAATCCTAGCAAAAGATCACAATAGCTCAATAGCTAGGTACACATGAACATACAAGATGATGCTAAGCAAAATGAACTCCAAGTTACAGAAACAAATGGTTTATCATTGGTGTTGTTATTTTCAACATACCATGTAAAATTATGCCCTTTTTCTTTTGTCTTTCCCATGGTTTTACCTAATATCCCTGTGACTGATTTTGGTACCCTGGATATTGTATATACATGTATTGGAACTAGGGAAGGAAAGAGGAATATCAAAATGGAGAGACAAAAGATTAAAGACAAACCAATGCAACAGCAATACTTACAAGAATATATGCTGTAAACCAACTGTACAACTCATGGGTGAGGGAGGGAAATGGGGAAGGGGGAAGGCAGGGGGAAAATGAGGGAGGAGGTAACAAGTTGGATAAGAAATGTATGCACTGCCTTATTTATGAAACTGTAACCCCTCTGCACATCACTTTGATATTAAATAAAGAAATAAATAAATTATAAAACATGCATATGGAACAATCATCATGAAAGATTTTAGGCTAGACTAGAAAACTAGTCTACAGTAAACTAACTAAATTAGTGACATCTTAAAGTGGAGTTTATCTGCTCTCAATCAGGTAGAACCAGAATTCAAAATCAGAAGGTTGTTTCTAAAATCTTCAAATAAGTAGGAAATAATATGTTTCTAAGTAACTAATGAGTAAAAGAATAAATTCTAAGAAAAACTAAAATGAATTTAGAACTAAATGAAAATTACAACATGATTAGTCAAGTGCCAGTGGCTCTTGCCTGTAGTCCTAGCTACTCAGGAGACTGAGATCTGACGATGGTTCAAAGTCAGCCCAGGCAAGAAAGTCCATGAGACTCTTACCTCCAATTAACCACCAGAAAACTAGAAGTGGTGCTGTCGCTCAAAGTTGTAGAATGCTAGCATTAAGCTGAAGAGCTCAGGGCAGCGCCCAGGCCCAGAGTTCAGGCTCTACCCCGAGCCAAAAAAAAAAAAAAAACAACAA
Source organism: Perognathus longimembris pacificus (assembly GCF_023159225.1). Taxonomy (NCBI): domain Eukaryota; kingdom Metazoa; phylum Chordata; class Mammalia; order Rodentia; family Heteromyidae; genus Perognathus; species Perognathus longimembris. The sequence goes on along the minus strand of NC_063174.1, from coordinate 46,953,599 downwards.
CAAAAAGCAAAAAGCCATAATGTATAAGAACTGAAGGGACACTGCTAAAACAGTTTGTAGAGGGAAATTCATAGCATGTTTCTTCTTCCTTACTTGCTTTTATTTTCCCAAAATAGAATAACAACTGCAACTGATGAAATGTGATCACATAATCCTAGAATGGAGCCAATGGCAAGATGGATGGAGACATTGAGTTTATCTATCTTAAGAAAGGATAAGTGCATTTCCATGTCAGTCATATTATTTTCTGCAAGTATTTACTACTGACTGCTCCAGTCTCAGGAAAGGACATTCCTGTATTATACAAAGTAGCACATTGCTATGGCCTGCAGAGCCTCCTAAGGGAGGAATACATTTTCTGCCAGAACTCAGCCTAGCTTATTATTGAGTCATATTATTGAGTCATAGTTCCCTTCAAGAACTAAAGGCATAGCATAGGTTTTTGTGGCCTAACACCGATGCAATTTGGAGGTCCATATTTAAGAGGAGAATATAAAATGCTAGTATAGAGTTAGAAATAAAAATGTTAGAGGGTTTTAGTTAATTCTTTTGAATATTATATTTTTCAGTTTCTGTTCACTTTTGTTGTAGCCTTTTATCCTAACTACAATAATATAACCGCTAAATTATTTTTGCACTCATTAAAACTCTTTCTGTAATATTAAATTTAAATGGGGAATATTAATATGGGCTTAGACTTTCTCTTTTCAAATAGTTTTTAATTCTTTCCATTAAAAATAATCTTAAAAATGCTGATCAATGACCACTTCTAATAGCAATTTCTAAATGTCATCTTTTGAGAAAAGAACAGGGCCCTTCAGAAACAATAGCTAACTCTAGGCACAAAGCTGAACATGTACATGAAAGCCTAAAAAAGCTTATTGTACCAGAAAACAAAATAGCTATGAAAGATTTTTGAAGTTTTATCAATATGACTCAGAGCCAATTCAATTTGGACAGCAGGAAAAAAATCTGCATTGGACTGAAATACACAACATATATTTATAAAAATGATTTCATAATAATACTTCCTTTTAAAGACTCATCTGTCACCTTTTACAGAATGCTTACAAAACAACTCATTGGTCTGAAATGGCTAAGTAAAAGGAAATAACTAAGCGCTTATCCTTTCTTGAATAAATTGTCCTCCAAACAGACAAATAATGGATAGGCAAGCCTTTTCTTTATGGAAATAGTCCAACTGATAAAGAGAAAAGAATGATAGAATGGACTGTCAACATTAGTGAAATCCTAATTTTATGTATAAGAATAATTAGTAGAACTATTAAGCACTGCATCTGCGAAGAATGTTGTAATGGATAGTTGGAGCTGAAAACACAAGCACACATATAGTCATCCAGCACCTCTGAGCTTCCAAAGTGACACATCATGAAAAATATAGTTTTATCTCTAGTTTAAAGAAATACTTGAACTTGACTCTGGTCAAGACTCCAGATCTAACTACCATCTTATTAGAAGTGTAACAAAAGAATAAAATGGTAATAACCTTCAAGGATACAATCACCAGCATCTAAAATGCAGGAAAAAGATATAGTGTATAAATAAATAAATGCATACATAAATAAAAGACAGGTGAGAGAAACTGAATAAAAGAGAGTATAAGACATAAATTAACCAAGCACACTGGGTATTTGCATTTGGTATTTGTATCTAGATTTGGACAAAACAAACTTTAAAACATTTTGAAATGAATATGGAAATTTAAATATCAACTAGATATTTGCCAATATTTTTTTAAATCAATGATGATTTTATGGGATAGGATAATTTAAAATTTTAGTAAGGTGTGTGTGTGTGTGCATGTGTGTGTGTGCATGTGTGTGTGTGTGTGTGTGTGTGCGCATGTGTTAAACCTGGGGCTTGAAGTCAGGGCCAAGGCTCTGTCCTTGAGCTTTTGTGCTAAACACTAGCGCTCTACCACTTAAGCAATAGCTCCATGTCTGGCCTTTTGGTGGTTAATTGGAGATATGAGTCTCATGGGGACTTTCTGCTGGGCTGGCTTTGAACCACGATCCCCAAATCTCAGCTAGGATTACAGGTGTGACACATGAGCATCCAGCTAGTAATATTTTTAGAAGGAGAGATTATTTCACTTTCAGAGATGACTGAAGTTTTCATTATTGGAATGATTCCAAATCTGGAGCTTATCAATCATCTATATGTGCAGTAGGATGAAAGAAGGAGAGAATGGAAAAATAGAACATTGGTCATATATGAACACTTCTTAAGCTTGCAGACTGGACACTTGATTTGATCATACTCTTTTCTCTACTTGTATATATGTCTAAAATTTTTCATAACAAAAATTCTAATAAAAGGACTTAAGAAGCACATAACCTTTGACTTACTATGATCTTTATCCTATAGATAAATAAATGTATAGCTACATATTTAGTAAGATGTCTAATATAGTAATTATTTATGATAGTACATGGGCTGGGAATATGGCCTAGTGGCAAGAGTGCTTGCCTCATATACATGAAGCCCTGGGTTCGATTCCCCAGCACCACATATACAGAAAACAGCCAGAAGTGGCACTGTAGCTCAAGTGGCAGAGTGCTAGCCTTGAGCAAAAAGAAGCCAGGGACAGTGCTCAGGCCCTGAGTTGAAGGCCCAGGACTGGCAAAAAATAAATAAATAAATTATGATAGTACAACCACAGGTTTTGTTTAATTAATTATGGTATATACATATCAGGTATAATTTAATTAACTATGATATATAAATATAGTCTAATGTATTTCCCATAAGGAAAGTCTAATGTATTTCCTTACGGGAAATACATTTCAAGCCCAGAAAAATAACTGAGTTCTCTAATGAATTTCAAGGATCTCACACAGCAAGTTGATTTTTAGCTAAGACTCATCTTTTACATTTTACACCCAGAGAGTTATATACTTTATATGATACTCTCCAAAAAGACATGCTTCATAAACTTATAAATGATTAGGATTTATAATTTAGGATTGCTTAGCTTAAGCAATTCTAATCCAACATTCTATAAATACGGACTCACTAGCTAGCAAAACCATTAGCCAATTTGCCCACAAGTCTAGCTATATTGCTTATAAAGAGGATTAGACTGGGTCACTTGCAAAGTTTTCTTTTCTCTGGGTGTTTCCCTCTTCCTATTAATCAGGAGAAAAAAATGGATCATAGATTCCATACACACAGACATGAACTAACACATGCATGAAACAATTCCATCATAAACATAGGAAAGTATTACAGATGGATACATCTGAGAAATGGGCATGGGGAATGTGACATTTTGCCTACACCCATCAGCATAGTTTGTGGTTTTTTCTCTATACCTTGAATACAGCCTTTAATATTTTCAAATGTGTTAATTTTTAAATTAATGATTTGGAAAAAATTACTGGGTATTGAACTCATGATAAATTCCACAAAGAAGAACTTGACATGCATCTGGTGATAATTTCTCTTATTTAAAGAAAACCAGCATGCTTGTCATTATGCATCCTTACTGAAAGGTCTTAGGCCTGACCACTGTAACAATTCAGGCTCTTGGAAATTTCTTCTCCTCTTTATATCCACAATTTATAATAATGGGTGCTCTACAGATTTTTTTGTTCCAGTCTATTTAAATTCTGGATCTCTCACTTTCAAGGGTCTAATTCCAAAAGCATTGTTACCTGTGAATCCTATAAGTATATATTTCTTCCAAAGCCTTTTAATGATTTCCTGCAAAACATTTCTGAGTTCTCTAGATCTGGTTATACAATAGTGTAGTATGAACTCACTATTTCACACTTGCCTATATCATACTTCTGCTAGGGTCAAAGGCATATTCAGTTTCGACAAGTTATAATCCTTCCTACAATATAAGAAATATTATTACTACATACAACATGGGCCCTGCATCAAAGTTAAAGAGCATTCATGGGATTTTGAATCTGGATTCTTTTTTTTTCCACTTTAATTTTATTGTCAAGGTGATATACAGAGAGGTTACAGTTACATATGTAAGGTAGTGAGCACATTTCTTGTCAAACTTGTTACCCCCTCATTTTTCTTCTACCTCCCTTCCTCCCAGTCACCCCCTCCCCTGTTGTACTGTTAATTTCCAACATATTGTTTTGTGCGTATCACTGTTGCATTGGTTCTCCCTTTATCCTTTGTCTCACCATTTTGATGTTCTCCTTCTCTTCCCTAATTCAGATAAACATATATACAATACCTAGGGTACCAATATCAAATACAGTGACAACAGGGAATAAACCACTGGAAACAAAAATGAAAGAAAAAAGAAATAATTTCACATAGTACATTAAAAATAAAAACAACAATAAATAACCTCTTGTCCCCATATCTTGCAGTTTATTTCACTTAGTATCATCTTATACAATCATATATACATAGCTATTGAGCTATTGTGATCCTCTGCTACGACTATCCTAGACATATACTAATTATTACCAATGAGGGAAAACATGGAATCCATGTTTGTTTGAGTCTGGCTCACTTCACTTAATATGACTTTTTCCAAGTCCTTCCATTTCCTTATGAAGGAGGCAATGCCGTTCTTTATGACGGAAGCATAGAATTCCTTTGTGTATATATACCACATTTTCTTGATCCATTCATCTACTGAGTGGTATTTGGGTTGGTGGTATTTGTTCCATATTTTAGCTATGGCAAATACTGCTGCAGTGAACATGGTTGTGCTGGTAGCTTTAATATGGCCTTGTTTGTGATCCTTTGGGTAAATGCCCAAAAGTGGGGTTGTTGGGTCATAGGGGAGCTAGCTCTATGTTCAGTCTTTTGACTTTTCATACTGCTTTCCACAGTGATTAAAAAGGCTTACACTCTCACCAACAATGCAGTAGTGTTCCCTTTTGGCCACATTCCCACTAACATCTGTTGTTATCACTTGTCTTGCTAATGGCCATCCTTACTGGGAAGTGGAATCTCAATATTGTTTTGATTTGCATTTCTTTTATGGCCAGAAATGATGAGCATTTTTCTTCATGCATACATTGGCCATTCTTATTTCCTCTTCAGAGAAGTCTCTCTTTACATCTTCAGCCCACTTGTTAATGGGATCATTGTTTCTTTGAGGATTTGTTTTGAGGGGATTTAATTTTTTGAGCTCTAAGTATATTTTAGATATGAGGCCCTTGTCTGTTATATGACTAGTGAAGATCTTCTCCCATTCTGTGAGCTTTCTATTTATCTTGCTAGATATGTCCTTTGCCATCCAGAAGCTCTACAGTTTGATGCTATCCCATTTATCTATTGCTGGTCCTGGGCCTCGAACTCTGGGCTTGAGTCCCTAAGCTTCTTTTTGCTCATTTAGCTACAGTGCCACTTCCAGCTTTTTCTGTGATTAATTGGAGATAAAGAGTCTCACAGATTTTCCTGCTTAGGCTAGATTCAAACCTCCATCCTTAGATCTCAGCTTCCTCAGTAGCTAGGATTACAGGCATGAGCCACCAGTGCCCTGCTGAATCCAGATTCTTTTTTTTTTTAAGTTTTTATTATAAAACTGATGTACATAGAGGTTACAGTTTCATACGTTAGGCATTGGATACTTGTACTGTTTGTTACCTTGTCCCTCATACCCCCCTCCCTGAATCCAGATTCTTGATATGACTGAGGAAATGTTGTGAGCACTCTCGGCCTCAGTTTCCTTCTACATACCATTACTTACAAAATTGTTGTGAAGACTTACAGAAATAATATTTGTAAAACAGAGCATGGAGAAAGAGCTCAATAGGTAGTGTTTATTATTATCAATTATGTTCTTGCTAAAGTTGGAAGAATAGCATAACTATTGTGTTTTTATTGCTATTCTAATTAGCACTACTTCTACAAAGACAAGTGAGTGTGGAAGTTAGTCCTGGCTTTCTAAGCTCTGAAACTCAATAGTGGAATTCTACCTAAACTGTGGAATAAATTCAACTTAGTCAGTTTGAAGTTAGCTTGTTTCATATCAGCCACTACCAAAAGCTATCATGACCTCTGAAATTTGGGGGCTCAAACTCAAGACTTGGGGGTAGGTTGGGCAGATTCCTAGGCAGAATCACAGAACTACCAAAAGGACAGAAACTTATCAGAGAGAGATCAGTAGAGGTGTATATCTGTCCTTGCATCTTCTCTTTTCATTTAGAGGGACATTGACAAAAGGCAAGAGAACCACTTTGCAGATCAAATAGATCTTTTGCTGAACAGACCACTTTATTACAGCTGCCTCCTTGTCTCTCACATGCACTCCATAACTATAGCAAAGACATTCACGTGGTGGAGGTAGGAGACAGGGAGCCAGAGGGGAAAGAGAAGATGGGGTAAAGACATTAAATTCTTTATCTTAGTGCATTTTATTGCCTTTCTGAGAATGAACAGAAGCCTGAGCTATCACAAGAACTATTGATCCAGAACCCCTTGGCACCTAGTCTTCTCCATTTAAAAAACAAACTACCTGGAAACAAAACTTACTTAGTAAGCACCTAGAAATGAGAAGGAAAGCTAGTTGGGGAGGAGTTCTTTTCTTTTACAGAGTCCTTTCTTTTCTGAAAGCTACAGACTCAACAATAGCTATGAGATAAACCAAATGAATTCATGCCCTTCTCACTTTTCTCTCACAAACTTTCCACAACCTTAAACTACAATTGCCAACCCTTTACACTCAGACACCCTGAGTACATCTAGAGCTTCACTGTTAACAGTTGGTATAATGCACCTCTAATTCAAGCTACTCAAGAAGTTGAGACACAAGGATTAAAGTTCAAAGCCAGCTTAAGCAGAGAAGTACATGAGACTCTTATCTCCAATTAACCAGCCAAAATCCAGAAGTAGAGGTGTGGCTCAAGGGGTACAGGGCTAGCCTTCTGTGACAGTGCCAAGGTAGAGGACAAGGCCCTGACTTCAAGCTCCATGTATCAGCACCAAAAAATTAAAATAGGGGCTGGGGATATGGCCTAGTGGTAACAGTGCCTGCTTCATATACATGAGGCCCTGGGTTCGATTCCCCAGCACCACATATACAGAAAATGGCCAGAAGTGGCGCTGTGGCTCAAGTGGCAGAGTGCTAGCCTTGAGCAAAAAGAAGCCAGGGACAGTGCTCAGGCCCTGAGTCCAAGCCCCAGGACTGGCCCAAAAAGAAATTTTTTTTAAATAAAAGATAACTGAGTACCAGTGGCTCACATCTGTAATCCCAGGAAGGTGGGTGAAATCTGAGGATCATGGTTTGAAGCCAGCCTGGGCAAGAAATGTCTGTGAAACTCTTATCTCCAATTATCCACAAAAAGTAGAAGTGGATCTGTAGAGCACAAAAGCTCAAGGACAGCACTCAGGCCCATAGTTCAAGCCCCAGGACCTGCAAAAAACTAAAAAAGTATAACCCAATGGCTTAATTGCAGGAAACCTTGATGCCAAATGTAAGAGTTACAAAAGGCAGATGTTTGAGTTTCAAAGATTTTGAGGATGAGGATAGCATGGATGGTGAATGGAGAAAGAAGATAACTGTTCACAGCAGAAAAAGAATCCATAAAAAACAGCTTTCTACTTGTTTTGTTTTGTTTTTTTGCCAGTCCTGGGGCTTGAATTCAGGGCCTGAGCACTGTCCCTGGCTTCTTTTTGTTCAAGGCTAACACTCTACCACTTGAGCCACAGTATCATTTCCAGCTTTTTTGATATATGTGGTGCTGAGGAATCGAACCCAGTGCTTCATGTATACAAGGTAAGCACTCTACCACTAGGCCATATTCCCAGCCCCCAAACCAGCTTTCTAATCAGTAAAAAGCGTTCAAGTCTAATCTTTTCCAATTACATGACAGAAATAATACCATCATTTAATATTTCTTGCCTCTTTGATTTCATCTGTAAAATGGGTATGAAGGAAAGAGAAATTCAGAGTAGTTTTATGGTTCTCATTAAATATACATAGACCTTAGAAACGTGGTCAATACCAAAAAAAACATTAACTCTATGGTTTCACTCATTTCAAACAGTTAATTCTTGTCTAGGGTAGTCCTAGCAGAGGAGCACAATAGCTCAATAGCTATCCGTATGATCACATAAGATGATGCTCAGTGAAATTAACTACAAGATTTGGAAATATGGGACTGGGGATATGGCCTAGGGGCAAGAGTGTTTGCCTCGTATACATGAAGCCCTGGGTTCAATTCCCCAGCACCACATGTACAGAAAATGGCCAGAAGTGGCACTGTGGCTCAAGTGGTAGAGTGCTAGCCTTGAGCAAAAAGAAGCCAGGGACAGTGCTCAGGCCCTGAGTCCAAGGCCCAGGACTGGCCAAAAAAAAAAAAAAAGATTTGGAAATAAGTGGTTTATCTTTGATGTTATTTTCAATGTACCATATGAAATTATGTCTTTTTCCTTTGTTCCCCATGGTTCTACCCCTGGTGTCACTGCAACTGACTTTGGTACAGTGAGTATTGTATGTACGTTTATTGGAACTAGGGAAGGGGAACACCAAAATGGAGCAACAAAGGGTAAAAGGCGAGCCAAGGCAACAGCAATACTTACAAGACAATATGCTGTAAACCAACTGTAGAAGTCGGGGGAGGGGGAGGAGGGAAGGTGGGAGAAAAACAAAGGAGGAGGTAACAAGTTTGATACGAAATGTACTCACTGCCTTACATATGTAACTATAAACCCTCTGTACATTACTTTGACAATGTAAAAACAAAAGAGTAAAAACAAAACAAAACACAAGGAAGATCTGGCCATGGTTGCTCAAGCCTGTAATCCTATCAACTTGGGAGGCAGGAACTAGGCGAGAAAGAAAGACAGAAAGAAAGATAGACAGACAGGAAGGAAGGAAGGAAGGGTGGGAGGGAGGGAGGGGGGGGGAAAGAAAGGGAAAAAGAAAGAAAGAAAGAAAGACAGAAAGAAAGACAAAGAAAGAAAGACAAAGAAAGAAAGAAAGAAAGAAAGAAAGAAAGAAAGAAAGAAAGAAAGAAAGAAAGGAAGGAAGGAAGGAAGGAAGGAAGGAAGGAAGGAAGGAAGGAAGGAAGGAAGGAAGGAAGGAAGGAAGGAAGGAAGGAAGGAAGGAAGGAAGGAAGGAAAGAAGGAAGGAAGGAAGGAAGGAAGGAAGGAAGGAAGGAAGGAAGGAAGGAAGGAAAAAAAGATGGTCAATAAAAGATAGTAAATGCTAGCCCTGTCTTGTATTATTACATATAATGAAATATCACTTGATATAAGAGCAAAGGAGTCTGTAAACATGAAAATACATACCCACCAATATTAAAAATGGAATGGAGGGAGGGAAGGGAGAAAAGAAAGAAAGGAAGGAAAGGGAAAACAGAGAGAGGGAGGGAAGAAGAGAGGAAAGAAGAGAGGCAGAGAACAAGCAAAGAAAAAAAGTAGGAAGGGAGGAAAGGGACAAAACTGGTGGTGAGAGTAATGAGGCTTCTTGGAAGGTTTATGTCTGGGCGTCTTCTGCTCCACACTTGTAGTGGAAGAAATAACAAAAAGGATGCATACCTGTCTGTAACTTCTAATTCTAACTTCCTTCTTTCCACCAGTGTGACCATGTTTGAGAGGAAATTCAGCCTCAGATAAGCAGTTTTTTCATGACGCTCCCCTCTGCCCTAATCCTCCTTTCCCAGCACCATTGTTTCCAAACTTCAGCCATGACTTTCAGGAAAATGTCTCAAAGAGGTTTGTCCAGCCTTTTCCTACCATAGGAAAAGTTTGAAATAAGAAAAGAATCTGGGAAAACTGAAAAGTCTGTGCAGAGCTGAGCCCCCAAGGGACCTTGTGAGCCAGAAGTGATCAAATAATTCAAAAACATCTGCAAAGGATTGGGGCTTGTTGGAAGATTCATTATTTAATCCAATGTTATTGTTATAGGAATAAAACAGAGAGCCTGTCTTGTCTTGCAAGAAATTTCCACATCCACAAAGTCAGATTTATAAACCTAGAAAGAATATGCTTTCAGTGGAGAAGTAATGAATCTTTTTGAATCCTCGCTTTCTTTGTTAAATGACATTGTTTTTCTTTATTCTGGAAGACTAACACGGGAGGAAAATTCCCAGATAAGCTTAGACCATCATTCTTTGCTTTTCTGCTAAACTCTTTTTCTTTAAATTCTTGTGCCTAGGCACCAATGTTCTTATTAACTATATTCCCACCAAGGCTGAGAAGCTGGGAAGTTGTTTTATTCTTGAGCAGTTTTATTCATTCCCAGTTGCTCTCTTATTATCCCTATGGAGAATTTTAGCATTTTCTCTATTAAAACTCAATCTGCTACTTTCAAGGCTAATGATTAACTTTAATACGTCTGTGCCTTTCATTGTAATCTAGACTCAGGAATTAAATCAAATGTAATGGAAAGAATAGAATTAGGACAACTGGGCTCTAATCCCAGAGCTACCAATAAAGTGGGCTGACCTTGGACATGGCTGCCATTTCTCTGGACCTCCATCTGCAAAACAAGGGGGTTGGAAGAGACCGTCCCTTAGGATCTGTGACTCTACAACTCTAGGCTCCTGGTCATGGGTGGTAATTTTCTTTCTTAATTCAGTTCTAATCGAAAACCTGGTACACTGCTTCCCCTTAACACACAACTGCCTTTTGAAAGAGAATCAGCAGAAAGGTCTTTCACTGCGCAGTCAGCCTCCTAAGAGCCAGCCATGGGGAAAAGTGGGACAATGATGAAGGAAATGACTGAAATGATCACTTTGCCCAGTGTCTTCTCTATACCGAAGGCATGTTGCAGCGAGGAAGGAACGTGGCGACAGTAACAAAGCTAAGCAGAGCTGAGCTATGCAGGGAGATCCTTTGGGGTAGACCTCATCAAACAATATAATGGATAGATCAATTTCCTTCAACCTCGTGTATCCTTTCCTTAAAACAAAACAAAAAAAAATAGACTTAATCCACTCCTTGTCTTTACCTTCCTTTTGTTGTAAAGCAATAGAATATTGCACCTAGGCAAAGGATTCTTCTACAAAGAAATCAAAAACTAAACTTGTGTTTAGAGAAAGGAAATTACTGAGATGAATAAACCATCTAAAAGAGCTACAGATGGTGCACATATTAAATACTTATTATTTGCAAATCAACCCTCAGAAAGAACCACCTTGTACTTCAGAGGCAGCAAAAAGCTGTTAAAAAAAATGAGGCATATAATGAACCTAGGGTTTCTGCTCTTTTTGTGTTTTAAGTTCCTATTACAGCCTATTAAAAAAAAAGACTTAGTGAAAATAGGCACTAAACTTTTGGATTCAATGGTTCACAACCTTTGACAAAAGAAGTCTTTTCCTTTTCCTTGCCAGGTATCTTTATGGAAGCAGAAGTGACACTGGAAGGTTAAGCAAGAAACTGACTCATCCAAGGATTTCTGTAGGAATGGTGCTTTGAGAAACAACCAATCAGGTGGTTTCACTTTGGGGAAATTATTACTTGTGCAAAATGAGACATGCTCAAGAATATAGAGTGGTTTTCCACCAGCAGTGTTAGAGAAAACTGTATTCAAGGATCACATGTAAGTACAGCAATAAGCTAGAGTCATTTAGCCTTTAGAAAATATTACGGGGTTAATTAGACTTCCTTATGCACAAATTCTGAATGGCAAATTCCTCCTCTTTTACTGCCACCAACACACACACACACACACACACACACACACACACACACACTGTGTATGGAAATTATAATATGGGGAGAAATTTCCATTTTCCCAATCACCTGGCTTACTTTATGAGCTTAGTTGATAAATTGTCTCTCTGTTGTAGCAACTTGATTCATTTTGGGACAACCTGATATACAGTACATTTAAAAAAAAATTAAAATCCTAACCTTAGGTACTGCACGTGAGTGCATGTCAATAAATCCACATAGCATCCGGGCAGGTTAGAGAATGTGGATAGCAATATATTTGAACAAATTCTCAAATGCTCTCCCTTCCCTCCTCTACCTCCCATGAGTGTGAGGGACTAGCCTATCCTCTCCTCCATTACATGACAGGCTTACCAAAGGAATAGTGTGAGCAGACCCAATTCAAGCTACCTCTGAGACCAGTCTTGTGCTACTTGCCTAAGCTGGTATGATGCTCTGTTCTTGCCCTTCACTTTCAGAAGAACTGATCCCAGGTGCCCACGCCCCTTCAGTCAGGCTCCAGAATGAAAGCCACCAGAGCAAAGCTGAACTTGACATCAGTCTGGAGCACAGCTGTGATCGCCAACCTCAGTGGCTTGCAAACAAAGAAAGCAAATATGTGTTGCTGTAAACTACTGAGCTCTGGGAGTCGTCATTGCACACATTATTTCAGGAAAATTTGACTTGCACAAAGAATCCTCCAGAAAATGGAGAATGTATTACAATAATATAAACAACTTCTAATCACATTGTAGAGATCCACATGCTTTAAAGACTTTTGGATAGCCCAGAATTGTGGCTATATCATTCATTAGCCAATTCAATGTATAAAATCCACTTAGGTCTTCTATTTTTAAAAAATCGCATTGTTCTCCTACCAATTTTGCACTTTGCCAATCCAACATCCATGCTCAGTCCTCCCGCCTCCAAAACGTCCATATGTTATAAAGAACAAGTCAGTCAAACTCTGCCTTCTGAGCTACTTTTCTATCTTTAGGCTTGCTTGCCAAGAAGTCCAGCAAAAGCAAAGAGCCTCTCCTATAAGAGAAGCATCCTTACAGAAGGAAAGTGGTGTTTGTCTCTCACTCATTCTTCTCCCTGTTATATACTCATACATGGATAAGATACGTGCTGTTACATCCTAACTAAATGCAGGAAATATCTCATAGAATTGTAGACAAGAAGTCAATTTTTGCTCTCCTCTTTTATATCTCCCCTATCTCTACCTCTTTCTATACTATGTTCTCTCTTTTCTGCCAAGACAGTATCTTCTCTGGTGATTATGAGAAGACAATGTGGGCTACCAATTAGAAAGAGAAGTTCTCTCTTGTTTCCACTTAAAGTTCAAATCCCATTAAGTAATGAGAACTTGCCTATCAATAATTAAGACTATCCCTGGGAAAGACTCCCACCAAAGAAGCTAGCAGCACTGCTTTCTAAATAATAAAGTAGAGAAAGATTTTCTGAACCATGACTATTTTCTTTTTATATTTCCACAATCCTCTGTGGAAGCACAGGCAACCATTTTAACAAGATCCAGCAGCAATTCTGTTGTCCCCAGGTAGCGTGATTATCACAAAATACACCAGTAGGGTTACCCAGTGCAGGCCAAGTATAAATAACACATCACTTCTGAAGTAAGTGGCATAATGGCCTTTGGAATTTAAAAGCCACTTGATTTTGATTCTAAAATTAGAAGAGTGAGTGTGACCTTAATTTTCTCATCAGGGGGTTATGGCTCTGGTTCAGCCATAAATCACTCCCTTCCTCACCAAATTGAGACTCTTCGTTCTTCTGATAGAAAGAGGACACCTGAGTCGATTTCTTTGTTACAATTCCAAACAACATTTTACATATAAGCACATAAGAAAACTTTGCAAATTCAAGGAGCACAATGTAGACAAATGTCATAAGCATCAAAATAGACAGACTCATTCAAAACCAGAAATGTTACACTAACTTCTGAGTCCTTATGCTAACCATCATCACAAAGGCAATTAGGAAAGAATCAGTTTAGGGGAGAGGGGACAATAGGAAGAGAACTGTGCATAAATTTTGTCAAGAACATGGAAGAATAAGATTTCTCATAATATAATTCCCCAAGCTACAGTGGGAAATAATTATTACCCTACAAAGTGCAAAAGATGTGAGTGTGCTAGGCAATACAACTTAATATATACCAAGCCTGTGTCTCTAAATTCATAAGTAGCTTTTTAGTTCCAAAAATAAATAGAAAAGTAAGAATACATCCAGCTACAACCTTGACCTGCCAATCCAGAAGATTAAAAGACAATCAAGAAATAATATCCTCAGCCAGGAACCAGTGGCTCACACCTGTAATGCTAGCTACTCAGGAGACTGATATCTGAAGATCATAGTTCAAAGCCAGCCTGGGCCAAGAAAATCCGTGAGACTCTTATCTCTAGTAAAATACTCAGAAAAAGCCAGACGAGGTGCTGTGGCTCAAGTGGTAGAGTGCTAGCCCTGAGCAAAAGAAGCTCAAGGACAGTGCCCAGGCACTGAGTTCAAGCCCCAGGACGAGCAAAAGTAAATAAGAAAATAAATAAATAAATAAATAAATAAATAAATAAATAAATAAATAAATAAATAAATAAATGAATAAATATCAACATCATAGCTTCCTTTCAGAGCCATTCAAATGGAATTGAAAGAGAATGTTATTATCAACAGCTGTTTATGAAAAATTGGAATGGTAGTCCAGGAGAGTCATAATGGATGAGAAAGACCTCTGGGGAAGGAGTGGAAAACCCCTGAACAAGTAAAAGAAAATTCTTATACAGCTAACAAGTAAAATTCCCAGTAGTCCTATATCTAAATATATCCTGTATATCCAAGTATATCCAAGTATCCTGTATCCAAATATAAGCTATATTGTTTATCCTTTCATCTCTCCTTCCTCCCCATCTCTGGACCTTTCATACTCTAGAAATCTCTCTCTCTCTCTCTCTCTCTCTCTCTCTCTCTCTCTCTCTCTCTCTCTCTCTCTCTCTCTCTCTCCCTCTATCCTCCTGTGCCTCTCCTCTTTGTTTTCTCTCTACTCTTTTCATCATTTAGAATTTTCCTGTCTCTGAAACCTTAAATTCTAATATAGGTGTCTGTCTTGGGAGCTACTTCTACACCTTACTTCCATTTTCTGTTTTTGTATTTGGAACTGGAAAATAATAGACAGACTAAAAAGATATTCCAGGTGTTGAACTGCAAGTATTTGAGGATGATTGGCTGTAAATGACATGAGAAAACTAATTCATAGGAATAATTCCCAAACTTGGGGCATGGCTAACAGAATGGTCATTGATGGCACTCTGAGAAAATTAAGGATTAGGAAAGTATAGTTCAGAGACATACTGGATTTCAGAGATGGGCCTATGGATAACATGATATCATCCAAGAAGGTAACAAGTATGTGCATGTGGAACACAGGGGAAAAGATAGGGCCTAAAGTACAAATTTGGGGATTATCAGCTTTGAAATAATCATTGAAGTCATGAAAGTGTCTCCTCCATCTGCATCTCCTACCTCCACGAATTGCACACAAGTATTCAACATCCTGCACTCAGTCTAAACCTCCTTCTCTCTCAAAAGTGCATCCAGCCAATCAAACTAGTCCATAGGGCTAGCTCCGTTTTTTATCTGGAATTAATCTCTGAACTAATATCCAATGTGTCTATCATGGTGGGGAAGGGAAAAGAGAGAAGGAAGGAGAGGGAAAGGGAGAAAGAGAGATAGGGGGTAAAAAGAGAAGAGGGAAGAAGGAAACAAGGAGGAAGGGAAGGAGGGAGAAGGGAAGGAGGGAAAAAATCTTACCTTTCTCAAACATGAATGCTATTATGGTGATCTTTGCAATAAAACCTATTGGAAGCTCTCCATTACTTAAAATGATTATGGATATATGACTCTCTAGGTTCTGTTCCATTTCTATATCTCCAACCAGCCCCCCTTTCTCATCAGAAGGACCTTCCAAAATAAGCTTATCCAAGCAATAAATATGTCTGTCATAACCTTGATTGTATTTTATCTCTTGCACTTATTTTCTTGGTGAGCATAATGAATCCCAACCACGTACCATGTATTACTTATCAGAACGGGAAAATCCCTTCTCAAAACCTCCTCTATGCATATGTTGGGTCCAGTTTGCATAATGGCCCATTTGTATTCCCAGAAGAAGCACTGTGTTTCTTTTAAATACACAACTGTGTTCAAACCACTTTTGAAAGATATAGTGGTCTTAATAATGAGATCCTACATGACACCTTTTGTGTCCCTCTTATTTAAATTATTCATTTCTGAAGCTTAGTGATAAACCCAGAGACATGTATTTCAGTTTGTTCCTGTTTGCTCAAGTCTTCCTCCGCTCAGTAAGTGCTCAAAAGTATTGGCTCATAAATGCTGAGACCTGTAAGAAACCTTTCTCCAAAAATCAGAAGGCAGCAGTAAGCCTAAACCAACCCATCCTTTGGGAGACAATAGGAGGTAGAAAAGGCTAAGCACTTCAACTGGAAGCTATGAGAAAAGAATGCGAAGTTAAGCCCCTTGAATCAAAGACTTTGGTCTCTATCAACCAAAGCAGATTTTTCTTTCTGATGATGCTGCAGAGAAATACCAACCCCAGAGTTGGTTTGTTTTCTGGGTTGTTTTGTTGTTGTTGTTGTTTTTGCACAATATTAAAACCTCTACTGCCTTGAAAGAAAAGCCTAACATAACAAATATTGATCCAACATTGCACTGGCCTGCTATGAAATGTGAGCCTGTCTCTGTCCTCAAGAATCTAATTCATAATAACTTGTTACTATCTAATTGCTAATGTGTATTGATATGCACTATTAGACAAGTTAAAGTATTGATTCTTCACAACAGTTTTATGACATATATTTTTATCACTACCTTGACCTGCAGATAGATAAACTGAGGCTAGGTTTAACAGCTTACCCAAATTCACAAGCATGGTAGGTGGCAGTACTGAAAATCTCTAAGAGACAAATCAAAGATCATAAAAGTATTTAAATACTTTCTATAAATAGAAAATGTTTTCAAGTAAATAAGTGAATGATTTTAAAGAAAAATCCTGTAAGGAGAGAAAGAAGAGACTAGTTTAATCTGGTCTAATAAGGAGACTATAACTTAAGATAATATTTCATTTCTGAATGGGAAAATGGACACATTTCATCCATTACATTCATGATAGCATATTATAATCTGAACTATAGTTTATCCCATATCTGTAGCATATATTTACTATGTACATAAATATAGCATATTTTTCCTACATGTATTTTACCACAGAATTTTCCATTCATGGGTGATTCTGAAACTTATCCAAGTTGTTAACTCACAGAACAGTACAGAAAACAATGAAGAAGAAGGGCCAGAGAGAAATAAAGGGCAAATGCCTGGCAGGCACCATTGAGAGAAATCTCCAAATCCCTCTGAACAGCAGCTTGAAAAATGCTACCAGAGACAAAAAAAAAAAACAGAGAATATTCATCTTGCTAAGGCCATGGGCCGATTTTATCCTGGATATAATACGTTGGCTGCCTTTGCTATTGTTCTTTTCTTCCTCAAATTAGAGAGCTCTTAGAACCAGACAAAATGGGATCACTCCCTCTGAATAATACCTTGGAAGCTTACGCGGTCTCAGCATCTGTAAAATCAGTGACTGCATTTCTAATGAGCATCTCTGAATGTGCCTGTTATCATTCCAAACCCTCTGAGCTCTTAAAAGACGAGGCCTCTGTGAACCATGTACGGAGCCATCTTTCTTATTATATTCCTAATTATGCATTGAGTAAAGGTGAAGGAAAGTGTTTTGTTTCTCCATAAAGTGTTATGTTGGTCTTTCCTAATGAGGAAAGACTCAAGGCAAAAATTAGTGTCTACAACAAAAAGCTGCTTAGTGTTAAGAGCTATTTTTCCCCTTAATTGTAGGTTTGTTTTGTGTATGTGTATGTACAACAAATTTTCTTTGTATTTTCTTACTGCCCCTGTGTGAGGCATTTCTGGGAGATAATGATTGGTTAAGGTTAGAGGTCTTCAACTTCTCCAGCTGTTATGTATTTGCCAGAAGCAGCTCTGGTGTGCAATTGTTATTGGTAATATTGCCTATTGTTTTGAGCCATTTTCCCTTGAAAAATGAATCTCTCTTTACCTCCGGATAAGGGAGCCCATTAGGAAGGAATGAAACCTGATGCACAACTTCCTGGAGAAATCAAGATGGCCTGAAGAGGCCGAATTATGTAGCAGCATGTCACTCCAAAACAAAGGTTTAGACCCAGTGGAGTACTTAACTCTAAAATGAGATGTGGATCATTTTTTTTCTTACAAACAAATACTGACAAGTTTAGCAGCCGGCAAGAAACCATGTAATAGCATTCAGCTCTTGAGGTAATTTCCAACTGTCACAAATTTATACATTCTCCAAGTATAGGGCTGGGCCACGGAGCACTGCTTCAAGTTCACAGTGTTCCTGCCCATCACAGGTCACAGATTCTTGTCTCCCCTACTCCCCAAGGTTGCTTTCCACAGATGCTCCCTTGCAGGATGCAGTGATGTCTTTTGTTATAAAGCTACAAGAAAGTAGTATGGATAGCTTCGGGCATATTTGGAATCAAGTGCCTGGCACACTTGGAGATCTACAATAATTAATGCAAGTGTCAGCAATCGTTTTTCTGAAGACGGCCAAACAGTAACTATCACCAGCACTACAGGCCACGTGGCCTCATTTGTAACCAGTAGGCTGGTGTGCATTGGAGCCACAAAGCACCCACAGAAAATATAGAAACAAATGGGTAGGGCCTAATTTGGCCCACAGGCCAGACTTTGTCCATCTATAATCTAGTTAATGAATAAATTATAGTGAATTTACTTTTCTATATAAACAAATGTTCCAGATGTATTAAATTATTTTCTTTAGACTCATGAATATTTTTATTTCTGCTTTAACTAGTATAGTTGAAAACTTTCATTGTGTATATTTTATACTGGCCTATTTTCTAAAAATACAAAAAAAATTGATCCTGGCATTAGTGCCTATAATCCTAGCTACTCAGTAAGCAAATATCTGAGAATTGCAGTTCAAAACCAGCCTGGGCAGAAAAGTCTGTGAGACACTTATCTTCAATTAACCACCAAAAAGCCAGGAGTGGGGCTGTGGCTCAAGTGGTAGAGCACTAACCTTGAGCACAAAAGTTCAGGAAAAGCACCCAGGCCCCGAGTTCAAGCCCTGGACTGGAATTTTAAAAATCACATTCTATACATAACTTTTTCTCTATTTTACTCAGAGTTAACTCAGAGTAAGAAATTATTTTTCAATAGCTATGACTGGTTTATGTCCTATGGTAGTTTAGTGTTGTGTTGGACCTTTTTTTGTTTTTGTTTTTGTTTTTGCCAGTCCTGGGGCTTGAACTCAAGGCCTAGGCACTGTCGCTGGGCTTCTTTTACTCAAGGCTAGCACTCTATCACGTGAGCCACAGCCCTACTTCTAGCTGGGCCTTTTAACTCAGCTTCACACAGCTCCAAACTTCTTTAACATTCAGTGGTACCTCTAGAATCAAGGCACCTCCAATTTAACATATCTTACTACTCACAATGGTAGGATAAGAAAAGTACTGGCTTGTATCACCACATTGTTATCAATTAAGTTCCTTAGCTCCTATACAGCCCATATCAATTCAGTTTCCAATCTGTTGGCCACAGCAAGTCACATAGTACATTTGCATAGAGTCTGAGAAATGTAATCCCTTCAGATACCCAAAAGGAGAGGAAAATCAAATATGGATCAACACAAACATTACTGGTGGTCCCCAACTTAACCATCATTCATGTTGTGGTTTAGATATGTAAAAATCAACAGACTTTACAAATGGTACAAAAGCTGCTATGTATATAGTCAATAAAAGTCATACTTCAATTTTTGAAATTTAACTTGTGCCAAGTAATTTGCTATATGATTGACATTCTCTGAAAATGATAGGCAGTGGCAGCAAGCCATAGTTCCCAGTCAGCCACATACTCAGAAAAGTATCCGTGTACTGGTAGGCTACCATACATTGTGTTTCTAAACAATGATGTTTGGTGAGTTATGTGTTTTAAATGAATTTTTCAGCCTATGATATCATTTTAGTTCATGATGGAGTTATTGAGACATAATCCCATTGTGTTCTATCTGTCCATCTTTATAGCCATTATGTATTTAGCTCAGTCTTCTATACCTGCAAAACTCTAAAACAAACCATAGGAAGATGACCTATAGTCCAAGATAATTATTTCACTCAACATGAATCCAGAACACTTCTGAACTCTCAAGACATTGGTAGTCAGATGAATTTTATTCTTTTTTTTTTTTTTGGTGCCTGGAAGAAAAGAAAGAAGTTATGACCATTCCTACAATCTGCCATGTTCAATATAAGTTCTCTATGACTGCTAAAACAAACTACCACAAATTTAGTGACCCAGGACAACAGGAGCTTGTTACCTTATATTTCCATAGTTCAGAAGTCTGATATTGGTCTCATTTGGGCTATTATCAAAATGTATACTGTGTATTCCTTTCAGATGATCTAGGGAGAATCCATTTCCTTGCCTTTTCTACCTTCTGAAGGTTGCCTATATCTGTTGGCTCCCACTTCTATCTTCAAAGCACTTCTCTGATTATTCTCCATCACCTCGATCTGACCAAAGCCAGAAAGTTATCGACTTTTAGGAACGTATGATTAGATTGGGAATACTCACTAAACCAGGATAATCTCCCCATTTTAAGATCCATAATTTTAATCCCATCTGCAAAATCCCTATCACTATACAGGATAATATATGCATAGATGACAAGGAATATGACAGGGACATCTTTTGAGGGACATTATGCTGTGCGTCACATAGAGGGACTCACACGATAATCGTTCCATCACATTATGCTTTCATGTCAACACATGGCTTCAGAGATCATAAAATCAACTGGAAATTGTATTTGTTTGGTCTGCCACACATAACTCCAAAACTTGGAGGCTTACACATCAGAAATTAATTTTCTATGGTTCCGAAGCTGGGAGTCAGAAAACAGAGTGCCAGGATGGTCAAGTTCTATGAAAATCCTTGACCTGGTTTACAAATGGCCCACACCTTGATGTATTTCACATGTTAGAAAGAGAACAGAGGTGAATTTTCTTGGGCTTGGCCACGTGGCTACTGTATATATTCTTGATACATTGTATATTATATATATGTCTACCTGACCTAGAGAAGGGAAAGAAAAACAGGGCGTAAGATATCACAAGAAATGTACACACTGCCCTACTATGTAACTGTACCCTTTTTGCACAACACCTTGTCAAAAAAATTTGTGTTCAATTAATAAATAAATTATAAAAAAAAGAAAGAGAACAGGAGAGAAGATTTTTATAAGGCCATAGTCCTATTTGGCATCAGATGCACCATCCGACATCATCTAACCTTCACTGAAGACCAAATCTCCAATGGCAGTGTAGAGCTCCAACATATGAATGTGGATTAAAATTTGGTCTATAGGAAGAGCTTTTGCCTGGAAGTAACCCATGATTATGTTTCTTTGGGCAAAACGAAGCACATGGCCATGTTTAAATTCAAGGAAGGACAAACACTAATTTCTCTCCTGTTTGTGAAATTTTAAAAAATTAGAGTAAGCATTGGAACTGTATACATGGAGGCACTGGAACTCTCAACGATGTCAGCAATGGCTTTTTTCTGCAAAATGAAGATCCCAAGACATACAAATAATACATGGCATTGCCGAAATAATTGAAAACCGTAGCTTGATTCTTTGCCCTGTAAAATTTTACTGTCACTGTCTGGAAATATAACTATAAGATGTTACGCAGAGAGTATATTGAAATGAGTTCAGTGGTTGTCAACTTATCATTGTGGATATTACTTACAGTGCTGATCTTTAAACAGAAAAGACAATGGTCTTTCTAATGGGAAATATCATTTTCCTTTCAATTCCTCCTTTTTTCCATATTTTTCATACTGCAAGTCTCAACAAAAGACTATTGAGGTACATAACTTGTCATTGTACAAAAGAGTTCACTAATTTGAGAACTATAAACAGGATGCAAGTAATATATCCTATGCTTAAACAAATGTATTTTAAAAATTAAATTGATCCAATGCCCAACGTATGATACTGTAACCTCTCTGTACGTCAGTTTGATAATAAAAATTTGAGAAAAAAAAATTAAATTGAGCTTTGCTTCCACGTAAAAGTAAACTGAAGACTAAACACAACTAAGAAAATAATGTGTTAACAGAGTAGAAATTATTGCATGGATGTTAGGAAAAGAAGAGTCAAAGAACAGGAATGCTACTTCTTTGCTGAGTGTCCATAACCAAAGGTCATGCTCTCTCCAGCAGCCATGAGTATTCTGGTCCACTTAATAGTACAGTCATCTCCATAAATTAATATTTATCATTGTTGTTTGCATATTGAGCTTGTGTCAGTTTAGTGAGAATAACACTAAAAAAAATTCTACTTCTAATGTATGTAAGCATCTTGCTTGGGATTCTCCCAGAGCAAAGCTTGGGGCAAGAATGTAGAATAAGTAGTTTATTTCAGAGATAATCTCAGGAAACAGAAATCTGAACAGAGGAATCATACAGGAACAGAATTTAAAACTCTGTAAAAATTCATTATTGTCACCACTTCTTAAACCCACTGAGTCATTTTAGGAACCAGGCAGATGGCCTCTTAGAATTGCTTGCCTTAAAGACAGGCCACCAACTTTATCCATTGGATCTTCTCCCTTCATTACTGGTGGTCATCCTCAAGAGTATTAAACCATCATATATACTTCCCAGATATGCTTGGAAAAGCTGAGCCAGGTGCCTAATGCCTTGGAAGAGACCTGGGACTGACAGTAGAAACATGTAGCTTCCACTTGAATCAGAACACTGTTAGCCCAAAGGAAACTTGACCAACATCAAACTCTACTCCATCAGAAAAAGTATTCACATCAGGTTGTGACATGAAGTCACCCAGGGGTATCCATGTGCTGGGCAAGAAGTAAATCTTGAACTTCAGCCAGCACAGCTCTGCCTTAGTATCCAGCTGTTTATTTTTCTATCTTGTTGCATACTTAACTAAAGCACTAAGTATCCTATGCTTCCCGAATAAGAACTGTGAGGCTTCACTATGAAATCATCCTGTCTTGCTTCCCAAAACAAAGTACTGACCTGAATCTTGAATTCAGAAGTTTTCTTTACTATTATAAAATTTGACACTAGACTTATCAAGTTGTCAAGCTGACATTAAGCTACTTTTGTGCTACGAAAGCAAGTCTGCCAATGAAGCTAAGCACCACCAAATCTGAAGATCTAATTAAGTAAAACAATTATTTAAACCACTTTCTCTTTGGGAAGTTACAACTTAGGGGCACAAAAAAGTGAAACATAAAATGCAACACAGATCATTAGGAAATCACTGCCTGCCCAAGAGTCTAGGTGAAAAGCTGGACTTAGTTATCTGTGAGAGGCCAATATATTGATGAAGAGAAACGTGGTTATAGAGAGGTCTGGGCATCTGGACCCTACTCCCTCTTTCAATCTTTCCAATGTTATTCCCATCGACTAAGATATAAAACAAATCAGTGTTCTACTTCTCCCATCACTACCTGTTCCTAGTGTGATCATGGACAAGTTATTTTACTTCTCTAGACCTCAAAGTCCTCATCAATCAATAATAATTTCTAATTATCATCAATAGATAAGAATTTCTAGTCTACAAGACTCTGAAGAACCATAAAAGATTGGAATAGATAAAGCACTTTGGACAGTACCAGAAAGATTTTAAGTGCTTAATAAATGGCACGGGCATTGAAAATGATGTGGAAACACATAAGATACCTAGGGAAAGCCTAGCATAAAGTCTGGGTTGGTGCTTCATAAATATTTACCCTCATATATGTTTCATAAAAGAAATCATCAGGGGCAGGGATCTTTATTCTTAAACAAGACATGGAAGAGGAGGAGGAGGAGGAGGAGCTAGACAGCTATTTTTCTCTGGAAGATTTACAATGAATAAAAAGAGTTTCTCTGAGAAGGTCATGTATGAAGGTCAGGACAAAGAGTGAAGCAATTCAACAGTAATACTAGAAACTATGTTGGAAATGAACTTTACAACTTGGGGGAAGAGGAGGAAGTGGGAAAAAATGAGGGAGGGGGTAATACTTCAAAAAGAAATGCACTTATTAAATTCCTTATGTAACTGTAACCCCTCTGCACATCCCCTTTACAATAAAATTTAATAAAAATAAAGAAGAAAAAAAAGAGCAAAGGTGAAATCTTGGAGCTGCCTCCATGTAACCACACCTCCTTTCTGTGATTGGCTATCCCTGCTCATTTGCATATGATCTGACCTCTTTCCCTGATCCCAGATTCCTCAAGCTTTACTCAGGCATAACTCTATCTCCAACCCCTTTGAATATGGCAACTCTCTAGATATTACTTGGTTTCTTTAGACTTAGTTATAGACTGAGTTCATTCATTCATTCGACGAATATTTATGGAGAACCTTTATGTACACAACAATGTTCACTCATTAGAATACACTAACAACAAAATAGACAAGGCACTGCTCTAGGAATTTTCTAGACTTTTTCCAGTCCTGGGGCTTGAACTCGGGGCCTGGGCACTGTCCCTGAGCTTCTTTTGTGCAAGGCTAGCACTCTACCACTTGAGCCACAGTGCCACTTCCAGCTTTTTCTGTTTCTGTGATACTGAGGAGCCCAGGGCTTCGTGCACGCTATGCAAGCAGTGTACCACTAAGCCACATTCCCATCCCTAGGCTAATATTCAAAAGCACAAATGAACAAATTAAACAAATGAGTAAATTTCTCATTCCTACTTCATCATAAAGAATGTACAGACAGGACTTTCCCCTGGACCCTATTATTCTTGTCATTCACAACATGAATCTCTTTTTAGAAGTCCTGGCTATGTAGAGGTCAAAGTTCAAGCATGTCAAAATTTAATCTCCATTGAAGAAAAATTAGAGGAAAGAGATATGCAATGGTATTTCTAAGGATTATTGCAATTGCCTCCTTTTTCTAAAGAAGAACTATCAGTAATAGTCAAAATTCCAACCAATAATAGCCTAAAATTATATCCCATGGATATTTTATCCTTGACACTGAATGACTTTCTCTCTTTTGCCCCTCTTGCAGGGAATTTCTTGGGACACAGAAAGATTGTAGTGAGAAATCAGAAAAGGAACTACTATATCAAGTGATGGTGCAAGGTGTCCTTTGCAACACACAGTCTGGACAATCTGAGACGTCCTTGAACCTGTTATAACTTCACCTTTTAATCTCTGCTTTACTTCCCTTCTGTTTTCCCTGCTGAGTTTCTATACCAATCACACCCAGACTGTCCACTATTGTTCTAACATCAGATTGTTAACCAACTTGACTGCCCCATCAGTACCCCTTCCCAGACCACCAGTCATTTTAAACAGAAATGTCCAAACTCAGCAAGTGCTAAAAAAAAAAAAAAAAAAAAAAAAAGTACTTTAAAGGTATATTTGGTATGGTGAAATTGAAGAACCATGTGAGCCCCACAAAGGATACTTGACCTCTAGCTGTTTCCCTGCTGGTGTTCCAGGAAGTTGAACTGTCTACACCCATGAGTATCCACAGTACGATGAACAAGAGAGGAACTAGCTAGGAGTATTGCACAGAGCATAGCCGACCATGAATACATAGTCCTCTTATGTCAGATGGAAGAAATTTGTTTCTATAGAACATTGAAGTTAGGATCCTTTGTTTAATACTAACCAATTGCAAGATTGAACCAGGTTATCTGGGCCAGAGGTAAACTAGACTGAGGAACTTGGATTACATCATTTGGCCACCCATCAGCTCTAAACCATAAATCCACAGCACGCACTCTTCTTTCACACTCTGTTTTCAAAAGAGTACCCAGGTCTCAACTTCTTTCAGACCCTCCCTTTCCTTCCCCTCCCATCCCACTTACCTCAAAGTCACTTTGCCTTCCTCCTGGAAAATTACTGTACTCTCCAAACTGATCCTCTCTGAATTCCAGGCATATTCTCAATTCCTGACTCCAAACTTCCTTCCACATTGTCACCAGAGCACCTTCCCCAAAAAAGTCAATTTTTCAGTTATTACTGGTTCTCTAGAAGGAACTTGCTGGCAATTCATTCCTTACAGGATAAAAACCAAATATAACCAGACAAATTCTAATCTTACCAATGACCATTTACTTAACCTTTCTGGAAGACCAGACAAATGAACTTCATATAATTCTAAACACACTCCCAATGGGTCTACTCCTCCAGCCTAAACTACCCTTCATCCCGAATTCTGTCTCTTTTTAAAGCAGAGCAGAAAAGCTTTCTCATCACTTTCTAATACAGAATAATCTTGAGAGCAAGGGCATTATGTAATTTTACCCTATCTCCAGCATTTTGCTTGACATATAGCAACCACTGATTGCAAGTAGTATTTGTGGAGAACTTAATGAATAAATTAAATCAAATGTAGTACTAGAGAAATATGTTCATTAATGTGTCATTCATTATTTGAACTCTATGACTGCAACTGAATCATGATTATGGTCTCATGAGAGCAAGTCCACATCAGACACTGGTTCATCCTGCACACTGTGCATGGGCCACTCACCTTCCAAACGGACATCGCTGACCATAGCATTTCAATGTGTAAAACCTATCTAGAATTACATCCAGCAGCATCCATATTCTGGTCACAAGCCAGCACTTTAGACCCTATTCCCTGCTACTCATCTATAAGACTCTATTAAAACAATTCAATGACATCTGTTTGTTTGTTTGTTTTTCTTGCCAATCTTGGGGCTTCAACCCAGGTCCTGGACTGTCCCTGAGCTTTTTTTACTCCAGGGTAGTGCTCTAGCATGTGGGCCCTAGCTTCACTTCTGGCTTTTTGGTGGCAAAAGTGGAGATAAAAGTCCTGTGGACTTTTCTGCCTGAACTATCTTCAAACCACAATCCCCAGATTTCAGATCCTGAGTAGCTAGGATTATCGATGTGAACCATTGGTACCTGGTTTGTCCAGTATCTTTTACATAGAATTTCTTACAAATTGAATCTGAACCATTTCTCTATGTCTACAAAAAGATTGGGTTTTTCTTATAAAATTTTCCATGATTATCACCCCTGCCAATACTGATTCCTCTCTTTTGAATTCCATAACATGAAATTCCTATCATTATTGGTGAATTATTGGTTATTGATTAATATGTTTTAGTTCGAATACAAGATTGAAAAATCTTTGAAAGCCATAATTCAACCTTATCCATATCATCAAACACACTTGAATGTGCCTTTCACACTATGTCCTCAATTAAAAATAGTGTTTAATTCATTGTTCAATTATCCAAATCATTAAAAGCACTATTCTAGATAATAATAGTTATTGCTCATATATATCACTGTATCAATATGCAATGTACCTTCCTAATATTCTATTTGTACCTCTCCATACTCTATGAAATAAGGAGAATCTTCTCTGTTTTATAAATAAGAAACTTGTAGATTTATTGCAATATCTAAATTCTTCCAGCTTATTCCATTAGTAAAATGGAGGGGTTATCAAATTGAATCCAAGGAAGTTAGCTTGATATCCATGACTTTCTCACTCTGGTACCTTGTATAAAAGTTTGGCACCACTCATGGATGTGATTCTCATTCATGCCAATCCAATAAAAATCAGTGATTGCAACAGGGGTACAGGAGTTTCCCTAAACTTTTTTGAGGCGAGTGTGCTCTCCCTTTTCAATCTGTTTTCCTCCCTGCCAATCTTTTCCTAGGACATGGAATGCTTTGAAACAGAAAATACCTCCAACCTCAATGTTCTGCCTGGCTTTCCCTAGCCTTCATTTGCCTGGGCTTATTGACTTATTGCTTTAAGCCTATATTTAAACCACTTCTTTAAGGAGACCAGTCAGCTAGGAAGAATGATTTCACAATGAACAAGAAAACAGCTAAGTACTGCGGACTTGAAAAGGACATGTATCCAGAGTTGCTAGAAGCATGAAGGTGGAGGCCATGGGCAGACACAGACAAAGAGGAATTTAAGATGAATTCTCCATTCAGAGTTTCTGGGATCCAACACTGAGATTCAAATTAGAGATTCCTAGCTGCATAACTCCGGGCAGTTTATACAGGGTCAGTGCACATCTACAAACAGCTGATGATTACAGTTTCTTCTTTGTAAGGCTGCTATTAAGTTACACGAATGTGTCTGTGAGGACTGCAGTAGCTGGCATTCAAGGAGCATTCAGGAAGTTTGAGATTAAGTAAGATTGTTGGGAGTAGAAATTTTTGTGTACACCCCAAACTTGTTTTAGAAAAAAAATTCCAAAGAAGACAAAGAAGTTCTAGAAACTACATATGGTCGGCAAAGCTACCAACACCGGGATCAGGCTACCTGTCTCAGAGACTACTAACTTCAATCATTCTTCTACCTTCTACCACCACCAATCTCTGTCCCTTTCTAGCTCCTAATTCAGAGCCCTGCAGTGAACAGATATGAGGGAAGAAAGTCATCATGGTCATCCCTCATCAGGGAACACAGAGTCAGGAAGAGATACTACATCTCCATATCCAAGAAAATGAAGAGGAGCTCAAGGGGATGACAAGTGTCAACCAGAAAAGGGTACAGGCATCTTACTCCCTAAACAGAGCTTTCAGAGCCATAGCTCTCAGATCATCGGCCGTTATGGAAGAGAAGTATTAGAAGAGCGTGATGATCAGTGAAGTGGTCATTTGTGCTCACTTCAATATAGGAAGCTTTCCAGAGAGGCTGTGTCAACAGGAGAAGAAAGGTACTTAAGAGAAAAAAAAAATGGAGCCCCTTGCCATAACATCCTACAGCAAAGATCTCATAAAGGACATGACAGCCCTCTCTTAAGATAGAGAGGACTGACAGAAGAAGCCTATTGATCACTAAATTCCCCAGCCATGAAAGTTACCAAAAGTACATCCATACACAGTAAGCTCCAAAGTAACCAGGCTCACCTCCCCACTGTGTTACGCAGTTGGTTACTATATGGTGAACCTACATCTACCAGCACCCAAACAAAGTTAATCCCCCACAGAAAGAAGGAAGAGTTGCTTTTTTAATGAAATATTTTCCCATCCACACTCAAACATATCAAAATACTGTGTACAGAAAGTAGATGAACAGGCTAAAGTGCCTTAGACTTCAAGCAATGGAACACATCCATCCCAAGTGAGGGCAGAGAATGGTGCTGGGGATAAAAATCTAAATTCACTTAAAGACTAAAAGCAGAAGTCAAATTTTGACATCTAAAATGTACATGGGAAACTACAGATTCTATCCTCAGGATTTGAGGGGAAAAAAAGTAAAGACTTTTGTCATAGCATGGTCAAAAGTTTTTCAACCAAAAAGAAAAAAAAACTTGCTTCATATTATGCCCCAGTAGAGCAATTACCTTATCAACATCAATATTCTAGGGGAAACTGAAGAGCTAAATGTTTCCAAGCTCAACGTTACACATTACGACAAGAGAAGAAAGATGGAGCCTTGAACACGTGGATGCCTAGAGCTCTGCGTGGGAAAAATTAGAGAAGATCAAGGGCAGAAACTCACTTGGAAATCCAAGGAAATTACCAAGAAAAGAGCTTGAGGCCCCAGTGGTTCTAATTAGCCAGCAACAGAAAGGAACAAAATAGGTTGCCTGAGTTTAAAGGCACAGTGTTACTTCATACACCTGGAGCCGCCTGAGGTTCTGTTGGGATTTTATGTTAATGGGAATAATATATCTTTAAAAAATATTATTGCCTCCCAGCAGCTTCTTTCCTTTCTGGGAAGTCCTCTTTTCATGAGAAAAAAAAAAAAGACATCTTCCTTCCTTCCCTTCCTTTGAAGAACAGAGATAGGTGTACTGGAGAGAGAGGATTAAGTTTGAGCCAAAAGTAGGAGGATGAGATTATGCAGAACCCATCTTCCCTGTATTTTCCCTTCTGTGAAAAGCAAACTCTATAAACTATCTCTAGTCATCTACATACAGGTACATTCCAGGAAAAGAAAAATAATGTGATGGTATAAACACCTCAGGCTAGGATGCTACATGCATACACACTGGCAGTGGCAGCATGCAAAGGATAATCTGTGTAGGCGTGTTCTGATTGGTTCCACACACTTGTCCAAACTCCTCCAGACAAGCTAAACTCTCACTTTGCCCTGTCCATGGGAGCTCCTACTGCAGCAGCTGTGACTCAGGAAGCCAACAGATTCCCCCGACTCCCCTCACAAACCTACCCAAGGGCATGTCTCTACTGTCCTCACCTGACCAAAGCCTGCAATCTAACCATCAGTGTATCTTCTCTTGAGGTGGCGTGCTGTCATGCCAGCTGAACACAGATTGCTACCAGCTGCCCTCAGAGAAAATGGTCTCACCATAACAAGTCAGATTTCCTCCTTTCTTTCTTCTTTTATTTTAAGGAAGTTGATCCAGAGAAATTCGAGACCTCAACCAAATGTCTACAATGCCCTTGGGAAAGTCGTGCTGTCAGTCTGTATGACTTCAATGAGATGGAAGTGATTGACACATCCAAGACAGAGATCAGCTCCCAGGTGGTCAGCTTGTCACCTCTGTCCCCATATTAGAGCCCCAGAATCAGGAAGGACACAGCTTCTGTCTAATTCACTGATCCTCTACCATACAGCCCACACACATGCAAACACACACAGTTCAACAAATTCTATACAACCCCCAATAAATAATATAGAAAGTAAATTAGATAGAAATATATAAAATAAATAATTTAGGAAATACAGAAAAGTATAAAGAAGCCCTTTCTATAAGATAACCCCAAATGGCTGTCACCAAAGACTGATTGTTAATATCCCAGTATGTTTTTATATCATATACATACACATGCATGCATAATTTAATAGAATTAAAAGATGATCTAAAACATTGAGTCCACATTATATGAACATAATGAAAGTTCTGTAATCAGCTGCTTAGGTATAAATCCTAATCCTATCATTTACCATCTGTGTCTAAGCTGTAACAGGTACATAACATAGTTACTTGAAAACCTACATCTGAACATTGTTGTAAGGAATAAAGTAAATCATATAGGTAAAGCTCTTGTTCTAGGATCTTGCTCAGGAGTTGTTAGTGTTATTGTTACTATTGCTAGTTGTGTTTGATTCTTTTTTATACCATACACAGTTCTCTTCTACTTAGCTGTCTGTGAGGCTCTTGATTCAAATAAAAAAAAATACTGTTGTGTGTCCCACCCAATGCAGCAGTGTCAAATCTAGGATGCTATCTGGATTGATGTCACTCTTAGAAAATGTATTGACCTTGCCAGCTTCTTCCTGGGAGAGGTTGATGGGACAGGATGGCTGGGGCCAATTCCAATACCTGAAGGGGCAAGAGAAGGTTATGGAGGTTTCAGCCACGCCAGCGTCACAGCTGTCCTCAATTACCACAAACAGATGTTGGCAGCCCGACTCATTAGGAATGCAATCCAATCACCTTGGTGGTCTCACATTCTTCCTGGAAATGCTCAAGTTAGAGTTCCTAGGTCCCAGTTGCAGCAGTCAGATCAATGAAGGTTACTCTCCCGGTCCCAATCAAAGGCTGCATGTGGCAGACCTCGGTTGGGGTTGATTTTACTTCCCATAAGATTTTGGCAAGAACTGTAGATGTTTCCTTCAGGAGAAGGAAGGAGAGGCTGCTACTGGTCTGTAGTGGGTAATCTTGAGATATTGCTAGTCATCCTAGAATGCACAGGGCATCCTCTACACACACACACACACACACACACACACACACACACACACACACACACCACCTTCATCAAGACCAAGGTTTATCTAACATGAAACATTGATAGTGCCAAGATTAAGAATCTCTACTAAACCAGGCACAGGTGGCTTATGCCTGTAATCCTAGTTATCCAGGAGACTGAGACCTGGAAGGAATTATTTGGAGCCTGCTTGGGAAGAAAAGTCTTCAGAACTCCATCTCCAATTAACCAGAAAAATACCTGGCTGGAAAGCCTGGCTCAAGTGCTAGAGCACCGGCTATGAACAAGAAAGCCAAGTCAGGGATCAAGCCCTTGCATTCAAACTCCAATACAGGCACAAACAAACAAAAGCCAGGCCACTGGTGGCTCCTACTTGTAACCATAGCTACTCAAGAAGCTGAGATCTAAGGATCACAGTTCAAAGCCATCCTAGGCAGGAAAGTCTGTGAGACTCTTATCTCCCAATTAACCACCAGAAAACTAGAAGTGGAGCTGTGGCTCAAAGTAGTTGGAGCACTAGCCTGAAGCAAAAAGAGATCAGCAACAGTACCCAGCCCCTGAGTTCAAGCCCCATGACCAACAACAATGAATCTCTTGACCAGAGACTCCAAACACATAGATAAAGACTTAAGTTGAAAAAGGAATACACTGCCTGGCCCCAGTGGAATGAGCCATTTTGAGCCTCTGTGACTCAGCAGAGGGACCGAATTCATGAGATAAAGTAACTATATTTCCTATGCCTTTTTTTTTTCAAAAGAGATGGAAAAAGAAAGGCAGGCAGAGGAAATATATTTTCCCAAGTTACAGGCCACCATCCATAACGCACTCAAATGTGAATCACAGGGAGTTTAGTGAGACTTGTAGACATTTCAATATTAAAAAAAATAAATCTAAGGCCCAAGTCTAAGGAATAAAATGCTTCTTTATTCCACATGCATGCTTTGTTTTCATTCTTCACAACTCAATTCAAACACAATCTTTTTCTGCCAGTCTTTCCCAGACCAGCTCACCCTATTACCCTCCTATCTGTGGTCTGGGCTTCTCTTTTCTTTCCTTCCCATTATGTGACTAAACTTCTAATGAATCTTCTTATTCGCCACTCTGTCCCAATGACCTATACAATGTCTACCACATAATAGATAGTAGGAAAACATCTGTTGAATTATGGCTGTTGGAGTAAACTTATCCAATATGGATACAGACAGGGCAATACCTATGTTGAGATTGTGTTATAAAATTAGTGTTTTACAAAACCATTTAGTGTGCACCAACTGTACAACTCATGGGGGGGAGAGGGAAAAGGGGAGGGGGAGGTGGGGGGGGAATGAGGGAGGAGGTAACAAGTTGAACAAGAAATGTACTCACTGCATTACATACGAAACTGTGACTTTGACAATCACTTTCACAATAAATAAGTAAATATTTTTTAAAAATTAATCTTTTATTTGAATTGTCACTGTGTCAAAGCCCTCAAAAGAAGGGTCCTAGAACACAATGAGAATTTACCACTTGACAAGTGTTTTGTTTTTAAGTCTCACAAATCTCACCTAGGTAAAATGAAACTCATTTCACAGATGAGGAAACTAAGGCTCAAGGAAAACTCCCTGCCCCACTGTGCTATGGAGAGAAATAAAACCCAGGTGTGACTTTGGCAATCTCTGCTCTTGTCACTGAGTACAGTATGCAAAGGTCTAGGAAAACGATGGCGAGTTTTCCAAGAGCTCACAATGAGCTGAGGAGTCAAGAAATACAGGAAGTAATTTAACTGGACATGTTTCCAATCAAGCTTATGGGAATGTGCTTCCTAGTGTAGTCCTGAGTATGCAAAAGTGCTGAGCGATAATAGAGAAGAATGGAAGGAGAAGCGAGAAGCCACAGAAACAGGTGCTCCGCAGCTGGGGAAGGTGAGCATTCATGTCAGCTTGGCAGGTATTTGAATTCCAGCTCCTCAACTTAACCATCTGAACTGGCCAAGCTACTGGGATTTTTTTTAATCTAGGATGTCATCAACTTAAGACATTCTGTGTACAACTAGAAAGAGGCAGCAGTGCTGATTGCATTCATACATGATGCAGAGGTCTGGGTTATAAAATGCACCCTGATTTTAGAAATATTAAAATGTAAAAGGTGAGCCTCTCTGCACAATGAAGCACTACACATAAGCTTTCTGCGCATCTAGGGGCAGCAGTGATGACCCGCAAGCCATGGGATTTTTCTCAGCTAAGCCCTCCTTGAATATTTGCAGGGCCTGGGGCAAGAGTACAAACAGAAGCCCTTCAAAAGTTAGACATCAAACCAATAAACTTAGGAAATTGTTTTCCTCCCCTTTGAATAAATATATATTGTTTTTCTACCTGCCTGAAAAGCCAGGCTTGAATTTTGAGTCCTCTGACTTCCAAGTTGTTCACTACCACAGGGCAGCCCTGGCAGAGCTGCCCAGTGCCTCCTTGATTCTACCAGCCATAGCTCTATCGGGATCTGCCTGAAACTCACGCACCTGTGCGTGGCCAACCCAGCCCAAACTCCTTCTATATGTGTCCTACACCCCTGTCCCCCTTTGGGCCTGAGAACACACATTCTTACTTCAAGAGGACAGTCTTAACCAGGATACTCACTCAGGCAAGCCATTAATTCAGGGAGATTTCAGCCAGGAATTCCAGGGTCCCAGTAGACTAGAGGCTCAGGATCAATATGAACTTAGCTCCAAAACCTCTCCATCTACAAGGAGAGGTACAACCATGGAGAGCAGGAGCTAGTGTTCCCTTACTAAGTTCCAAGGGTGAACAGGTCATGATGACCAAGTGTAATGATAACAAAACTTTCAACATCCAATACCTAGTAGTTGCTCTCCAAATGAATGTTCCTGTATCTAGCATCTGTCATCATTGGTGCAACTACAGACTTCCTGTGACCTAAGCGACCATTATTTCAGTATCAGAATACCCAAGAAGACATTTGTTTTCAGTCCATCCGTGCAGCCCACCTTTACGATAGGACATCAAAAACTATAATATTTTGCTGTAGTACTCCAATTTAAACTAGGATCTAGGCTCCATACTAATAAAATGTATACATATATTTGCTCACCTCACTGCCTTTGTACCAACAAGGAGAACTCTGCAGAGTGGGACAGCGACAGAACACAGAAAATCTGACCCTGAAGTTCTGAGAACTAGAAAACATAGATCAAACCTGAAACAACAGCGCCATCTAGTGAGACGAGTTCCTCATAAAATGCTTCTCAAGTCTTCAGCATCGTGCACTCTATCCAAACAGATCCAGTGCAAAATAAGAATGATGATAGATGAAAATGTATTATGTAATCATGGGCCTTGAGGGGGTGGGGGGAACTCCCTAATGTAGCCGTGTAAATAGAAAGAAATTAGTTTTTTTTAACCCATGATTTCCTCTAAAGGCAAATGTTAGCCATCAATAATCCAATGCTGATTACTGATAGGGCAACAGAGTCCAATCTCTTGATGCTGAGCTCAATATTCTCTGGCAGATTGTAGGACAATGAAGCTATGGCTCAGGCTAAAGAAAGCACATGAACATCCCAGCTCTGTGCTTACTGCCTGGGTGACCTAGGACAAAAGAAACTTCCCTGGCCTTCTGTTTATTTATCCGCGTAATCATGATGCGATCACAAGAGTGAGTGTCCACTGCTGGGGAGTATTATGAACCTTCCAGAAGGTATTTTAGGATGTGCATACAACACATGGTTTTACATGCTAAAGGTCAGCCCTGTTTCCTAGCTGGCCCTGACCTTGGTATTATTGTTTACCTAAAGAGAATGAGACACACCAAGTTGTCCATGTCTTTAAATTTTAAAAAAAAAAAAAAACTTGTACTCAAATTTTTAAGGCCCTAATGTGTGCCAAGTACTTTTGCAAGCTCAAAAGACAGTCAAGAGTCCTCCCTGGTGGAACAAAAATATAATGTGTGGGGAATCTTAGAAGAAAATCACAGAATCACAGAGTGACAAGAGACTCTGGTTGTGTTTTAGCTATAATAGAGAACACTTTACAGCGAGGATTTTGATTGAGCTGACAAGTGGGAGACAGACAAATACTCAATTTAAAAAAAAAAAAAAACATTGCTTGTGTCATCCCAGAAAATAAAAGTAACAGATACCCAGCTGTTGTCTGACAGAGCCATTCCACGGAGGAGAGGAACTGAAGAGCGTGGTCTGAAAGAAGAGGCATCCTCACCCAAAACCCTTAGTCTGTGTCTTTGGTGAAGCTTTCTGTACCACCTGCCCCCCATCAGCCTCTCTCTCCATTCATGAACGGCTAGAGTTCCATTTTAGGATTGCCTAAGACTTAACAACCCTGCCAGATGGAAGGAATAAAAATCAGGATGTCCTCTTTCTCCTTCTCTCCTGTTTCCCCCTGGGACCTGAAAGCCCTTTCTGAGAATGGCTCAGGGTTTCATATAAGACAGCAGCAGTGTGTGTGGTGTTTTGGTTTGTCTGCTTTAAAGTTTGTTGTTCCCTGAGTTGAGTCGGTTTCCTGTACTTCCTGCATTTCCTACTACCAAATCCCAGCCATATGCCGAGGTCTTCCACACAGTAGTAGATCAAGGTGGATGTTTCCAACATCTCACATTGCACTGTCAACTTTTTTCTCACAAGTTTTTATTTAAAGATCTATAATCCCATACTTTGGCTGGATGATACAAGTTAAACCAGCTTCTTTAAAAAAAAATTCTCAATAAGAGTTATACATTTCTAATATAGTACATGCCATATGATACAAAATTATTTGGCCACAGAATCCCTTCCGCATAGTTTCTCATGGAAATGCACTTTGCAAAAAGCCTAATTTTAGGTCTAACTGTGCCTGCTCTTAGATCAGACTTTGCTAGAATTTTACTGCTTTATGAAATGCTGTCATCTTTCATTACTCTCTCTGTACACAATTATATCATAACCTCTGTTAACTTTGGTGCCACATTTTGATTTATGTCTGTCCCCTCTTGTCCTTCTTTCTTATAAGCCCCCTTAAATCAAGACCCCTACTTTCAATGTGAAGTTGCAGGAACACACAGGTAAATCCTGGTGCTTGCAACAAGGGCTCACTTGGTAGGGGTTTCATGCCAGAAGAGAGGAAAGGAAAGAAGACAAGACAGGAGAGATGTCAATTACAAAGGTCACAGGTCCATACTTGGACTTTGGATCACTCACAACCTCTCTAGCCTTCATTTCCTCCTCTACCAAACAAATCTAAAAGCATTTGTCCTACCTTCCTCTTTAAACTCAGGGAGTTTGACACAAACTCAACTTGTTACTAGGAAGTGGAGACCAACATAAGAGAGAGCCATCAGTAGCATCAGGCCAAAACATTCCCTTAATGTCCCCTCTGAAGAGTCAGGAACATGACAGCCACAAGTGAAATAGGCGATGTACCTGACATGTTAGCTAGAGACATCCCCACAGTGCCCAGAATATTGCCTCTTTCTGAGTCCTCATGCTTGACATTTCTATCACACAGGGTAAATTTTTATTCACATAAGATGTGATTCCACATTGGGGTGGGGGGGAATATTATTGCTATCAATTCCCTTTCTGGGGGCAATTTCAAAAGGTAAAGACTCTGAGCTTTGAAAATGAGACTAAATTATAACTATATGTACTTGTGTGTACATATGTATAAGTATAGGTTTTAAAGCAAATACTAAGTTTGGAAGCCATGCTGGGAAATGGTACCTTCTTCTGAATTTTATATAATGAAAGATTCAGATGAAACTAACTTTTCTCTGTTGTTGTTGCTGCTGCTGCTGCTGCTGGAGACAATCTTACTATGTAGCCCACCTTGTCATTAAACTTGTTATGTAGTCCAAACAGGTTTTTCGGCATCTCAAATGCTGGGATTAGAAACATGCACCGCCACATCCAGCTTAAACTTTTATTGAATATCTATGCTGTAGAAACTATACCAGACTTTCTCCAATAAACTATACGCATATTTGTAACTACTCAAAAGCTCTGATCTCTGGAATTTTTCTCCTACTTATACCTGGGTAAACCCCCACTATAAAAGTGGGGGAAAACACAAGATTTTATCTTGAATTCAACTGAAAAATAATTTTTTTAATTTTTATAAACTTAGAGATAAGAGAAAATTATACAGAACCAAGAAAGTGTCTACTTCATAAAGTCACTCTATCATCTAGGCTGTGACTTATCTGATTATCTAAATGTAAGTCATTTGTTGTAATTATTCATATTGTTAATAAATTCTATCCAACTCGGGATAAGGCCATCAACACGTTCATGTGAATTTAGATTTTGAAAGAAAGAACTTGACACCAGTCACCATCAGTCGCTTGGATTTCTCCCAAATTACTGCCCCCAATTATTTTCACA
Organism: Perognathus longimembris pacificus; assembly: GCF_023159225.1. NCBI lineage: Eukaryota > Metazoa > Chordata > Mammalia > Rodentia > Heteromyidae > Perognathus > Perognathus longimembris. The sequence goes on along the minus strand of NC_063174.1, from coordinate 46,915,797 downwards.
CCTACTGCTGACATGTTTAATCTCTTTCTCCTGGCCTCTCTGACAGTTGCATGGAGGAAGAATGCTAGCTAATGCACTGCTCAGCAGACTGTAGGTCCAATTTAAATAATTAGAAGCCTTTTTCATTTCTTCTCTCCCACTCTTATAAGTGCATTTGAAAGTAAGGTGCAGGCCTGGGTTTGATGCCTTTAACTTGTCAAGAGATAACTTATTGACCTTTAAGCCTCTCTCCTTACCAGCTCCTCTCTGGCTGTCCCCTAGGACAGTGGGGATAATTTAAAGCTATCAGATAATAATCAATAAGCAAGGGTCATCTCTATTGCCTGGCTTAAAGGTCTTTGATCTAGTAAATCATCAATTATTGCCTCTTGTATTAGCTTTCCCGTTAGCTGTATGACCTGAACTGGTCCCCTTATTAAGTAAATGAGGACCAAGCCATTCAGCAGTTTTCTGCTGATCAAGTGGACTGGAGTTCACTTGGGCTTGGAACCTGTCTCCAGTTTCTCGACAAAGTAACTTCCCTTCTCTCCTCAAGTGGTTAGAAATACTTTCCATTTGGCAAAAGCCAGAGTCTTAATTTTGTTGCTTGACACGGGGACATTCATTTGTGTCCCTTTTGCATACTGCAGGCCCATGCGTGCCAGATTTTGTGGGGCCCAGAGATTCCATCCTGGTATTGTTCCAAGCACAATTTGAAGACATTTGTTACAAATGAAGATTCCCCTGGTCAGATTCCTATTCCACAGACATTTAAGATGGGTCCTCTGAGCCTTTATTTTTAACCCCTGAATTGCTCATCATGATGGTGAGAGGCCAGGGGCTGTGATTTCAGGATCTGTAGTTTTAACAGGCTATCTGGGTCCTACACACCATGGCCCTTAACGAGTCTAAAAGGGAGATAAACAGAGTGGAGTGTGACGCTATACACCCGAAATGTTGCGCTTGCAAGACTGCGGCAGGACTGTAAGGTATAGACTGATTTGGGTTATATAGTAGGATTCTATCAGAAGGTGGGGGGTAAAAACTACATTATATTATTAAATAAGGATGAGATCGAATCTGGATTAAAAAACATGAAATTTGCTTCAGAAGAGGCAAAAACAACAACAAAACATCGATGACTGGGGCTGGGGATATGGCCTAGTGGCAAGAGCGCTTGCCTCGTATACATGAATCCCTCGGTTCGATTCCCCAGCACCACATATACAGAAAATGGCCAGAAGTGGCGCTGCAGCTCAAGTGGAGGAGTGCTAGCCTTGAGCAAAAATAAGCCAGGGACAGTGCTCAGGCCCTGAGTCCAAGACCCGGGACTGATAAATAAATAAATAAATAAAACAAATTAAGACATATAATAGGCATCATAAAAAAAAAACCATCGATGACTAGAGATGATAGGCAAGGATGATAGGCAAGGATGGAAAGATAGGCCCAGACCCACCCAGTGATGCACACCTCTAATCCCAGCTAGTCAGGAGTCCGAGATCAGAATAACCAAGGTGCACAATCAGTTCTGGCAAAAAAAAAAAAAAAAAAAAAAAAGCAAGAACCTATTTCAATAAACAAGCTGAGAATGGTGGCAAGTTTCTATAATCTCAGCATAGGAAGGAGGTCCAGGCAAAAATATAAGACCCTACTTGAAAAATAATTAGAACAAAAAGGAACTTGGGGTTGGTCTCATAATGCAAATGATAGAGTACCTATCTAGAAAGTACTAGACCCTGATTTCAATCTAATGTGCCTTCATATATATGAAATGTGTATATATACATACATGTATATATACACATACATATATGGAAAGATAATGTCCTAGTTAGAAAGAACTGTACTAATCTCAGGGGGGGAAGGGGGAGGGGGGAGGGGGGTATGAGGGACAAGGTAACAAACAGTACAAGAAATGTATCCAATGCCTAAAGTATGAAACTGTAACCTCTCTGTACATCAGTTTATAATAAAAACTTTTTTAAAAAAAAGAACTGTACTAATAAAAGCTCCATTAATAAGAATTTACAGTGTCTTTGGGAATTTGTAAATAATATACTGAATAGGTATGGTGGAATTGGAGCCAATGAGGAAGTAGGACTCAGACCACAAAAATGCTTGATTTTCAGACAGTAAAGCAATAGATCTGGCCTGGTATTTAAGAATAAATTTTATGAGCAGAAATTACAATAAATACTGTGATGCCACCTAATGGTTATTTGGTATTTCCTCCATTTCTTCTACAGTTAGATACTAATTTTGATTGTATTAATTGGAATTCTTCTCTAAAGAGGAGACATTCCTTCCATTTATTTATTCAATTACTTATACAAGGACGGATGCTTGGAAATTTCTTCTTACTCTTTAAGTTATGATTTAATATTGCTGCTTACTGTGTTGATCCTATTACTCATTTTAGCTGTTGGCAGCTCTTTTAGGCTGGCTTCTCTTTTCTTTTTTGCATTGTCATCTTTTTAATTATTTTTTAGAACTTACTTTCTGATGCTTCAGATTTACCTGATATTTTCTCAGTGCATCCCTAACACCAGTCATTTCTCCTACAAGGAACTCATTCTGTGCAATCTGGCACAATGAAGTTGATTCCATTCCCTTTTCCTACTTAGAATTTCCCTTTCTTCCTTCTATTTTAATTATCATCAACTACTTGGGCAAAGGGGTTTCATTTTGGCATGTCTATATATTCATACAATGTACTTTGATCAGACTCACTGCTTCCTTTACCATCCCTGGTCTCCCCCTCCCTTACAATTTCTTTTTCTAACAGTGAGAAATTTGCCTGTCTTGTATAATACATGGACTTACTTGTTAAGCCTAAGTAAAGAAAGTTTTTAGTCACAGTATTGCTAAACCATACTTGTGTGAAAATAGGATTTATTACCCAAGATATATCCATGCACAGTTCTCATTTTGAGCTTACTAACATCCAGTCAAAATGTCCTTTCCCAAAGTTATCAAAGTTAATTCTTGTTTTCCCTATTCCACTCACAATGATGATATTTTCCTTTTGTAACATAATTGGGATTATTTGTTTATGTTTTCTTAATTTAAATTTTGTTGTAAAGGGGGTACATAAGTCAGGTAATGAGTGCTTTTCTTTTTGAACAGTGTTACCCCCTCCCTCATTTTCTCCCAGTTTTTCCCCTCCCAGCGTCCCTCCCCACAAGTCGTAAAGTTCATTTCCAACATAATGTCTAGTGAGTGTCACTGCTGAATTGGTTCACCCTTTGTCCCACTGGTTCTGTGATTTCCCTTCCCCTCCCCAAATCAGTTAAACTTATAAGACAAACAGTACTGAAATCAAAAACAGTGACAAAAGGGAATAAGCAAAAGGAAAAAAGGGGGACCAGGAATGTGGCTTAGCAGTAGAGTGCTAGCCTTGCATTCATGAAGCCCTGAGTTCGATTACTCGATTAAACAGAAAAAGACAGAAGTGGCGCTGTAGCTCAAGTGGTAGAGTGCTAGCTTTGAGCAAAAAGAAGCCAGGGACAGTGCTCAGGCCCTGAGTCCAAACCCCAGGACTGGCAAAAAAAAAAAAAGAAAGAAAGAAAGAAAGTATATCTGCAAACAGTACTATACTGTTTCTATACATCTCAGCCCTCCAACATTCCAGTTGTGTATTTGCTTTTCAAGGTGTGTAAAATGTATTCATTCCTAAAGTCCTTTACATCAATTTGAAGATACAGACTTCTACCATATGCCCAGAATAGTCTGGTATTTTATTATATAAGACTATAAAAACATAATATGCCTTTTTAATAGCCAAGACCATGGTTATGAAACTTTATGCTAAGATTTAAAAACCAATTTATTTTATTCCTCAGAAAAGAGACAATCCTTTTTCTTCTCATGTCCACCTTAATGGTTCTCCAACACAGTAAACCCATAGATTCTCTTGTCTTGAATATTTACATAATTATTCCAAATATAATCCCTTGTATAGCATAAAATATATCTAACATAAAGAGTCAAATATTGTTCTTTCTCACAAAACACTAATGGCATGTTACCTCTTTAGTTTTTTTTAATTATCATTTTGATAGTTTCTATTAGAAAATAGAAACATCGACACTATATTTGTAAATACAAAGACTCATCAAGTACTGTTAGGAACTCTCAGTAAACCCAGTTTGGGCTGTCAGATGACACACATTTAAAGACATATGCCAGAAGTTCCTAAAAAGCAAAAAAATTAAGTCAATGGCCTAATATGTTTTCACATAATTTGTATGTGATTTGGGGGAACTGTAATATAGAAGACATAAAAGTGTAATACCTGGTATTAAAAGAGTTGGGTGCCGTGAGGTAAATTTATTTCTGTCTCAGAGTTATAATTTCCTCATTTGTTAAGTGAGATAAATTATATATGATTATTTATACATATAAATTATAAATGATTATATAACTAAATTATTTATATAATGTATATCATTTATGATTATGTAATTAAATTATTTATATCATTTTAAATATTCCATTTAAATATGTATTATACACTATATATTTTGCATGTAAAAGTTATTCCTCTAAACAAATGAAGAAATGAAGTTGTAGAATTGATTGAGATTATATATACCAAAGTCCTTGCAAAATTTTCAGCATGTATAGAACACTAAGAATATGTCAACAATTACTTAGTACCATTTAGTACTTAATTGTCATTTAAAAGGTAACAGTAGCACCCCTTGCTCAATAACAGTGTTTCTTTGGTATGGGACAAGGTCATGATTTGGGATAGAATAAAGACATTAACATCCACTCATTAAAGGTGGATATTAATAAATGAAGGATAAGTAATCTGCCCAAGTCTGGGTATAAATGAAGAACTCCACCAGCACAACAATGTTCATCGCAGCACAATTTGTCATAGCTAGAATATGGAACCAACCCAGATGCCCCTCAGTAGACAAATGGATCAGGAAAATGTGGTACATATACACAATGGAATTTTATGCCTCTATCAGAAAGAATGGCATTGCCCCATTCGTAAGAAAATGGAAGGACTTGGAAAAATTATACTAAGTGAAGTGAGCCAGACCCAAAGAAACGTGGACTCTATGGTCTCCCTCTTAGGGAATAATTAGCACAGGTTTAGGCAAGTCACAGCAGAGGATCACAAGAGCCCAATAGCCATACCCTTATGAACACATAAGATGATGCTAAGTGAAATGAACTCCATGTTATGGAAATGATTGTTATATCACTGTTGTAACTACTTTCAATGTGCTATGTGTAACCGTAGCTTCTATTATTGATGATCTTCTTGTATCCCCTTCCTGTGGTTGTACCTGCACTATCTCTGTATCTTATCTGAGTACATTGGAAACCGTGTATAGTGGTATTAGAACTAGGAAACTGAAAGGGAATACCAAAATCGAGAGACACAGGGTAGAAAAAGACAAATGACTACAAAAGCAATACTTGCAAAACTGTTTGGTGTAAACCAACTGAACAATTGATGGGGGGAGAGGGAAAAAGGTAGGGGAGAGGGGAATGAGTGGGAATGAGGGAGGAGGTAACAAACAGTATAAGAAATGTATCCAATGTCTAACGTATGAAACTGTAACCTCTATGTACATCAGTTTGACAATAAAATTTTTTAAACAAAAAAAATAAAATAAATCAAGAACTCAAGATTAAAAATGGATACTGGAGAATCAGCTCATTCAGAAGCAGCCTTGAGCTCTAGAAAGTACCCTAACCTTTTGTGTTGCCAGATAATGTCCAAGGAAGAGAATAAAACTTGGCAATATAACAGGATTGCTCTCGCACCCAGAGTCTGGATAATAGAGCAGAGAAGGCTCAGAGCCACAACCTGGATCCCACAAGAGAACATTTATTAACAAAGTGCTCTCAGGTGAAGCAATTCGATATTCTAGGCTAAGATACATCCTGTGATTAATTAAGGGTTAGGTTATCATTCCCACAGATCCAAAAAGTTAGAGGGAATTCCTAAAAGTCTAGACTTGACATCTCAAACTGACAACCTATCTGGCAAGACCTGAAAACCCATTTATTAGGAGGCATTTGAATTCTTTTCAATGCTGCATGTAGGCCAAACCTCTTCTGTCTTCTATCTTATATATCCACCTTATAAAGAAGAATGTTTATGCTGCTCAGGCTTCCCTTGAGGTTGATTAAATAAGAATATTTGGATTTAAAGCTAGGAACAGGATTTAGCAGATGAAACTGTCTGAATTTAAGGAGAATCCTAAATGCAATGATGAGTAGTAATAACAGAAGATACAAGAAAACCCAGAGGGAATAAGGTGATAGGATGACACTAGAGTCAAAGTTCACACAGAAGCAGCTCAAGCCAAACGAACTGCAAGGATTGCAGGAGCCCCTTCCAGGAGGAAGCAGAGAAAGATTTTTCTCTAGAACCTTTGGAAGGAACATGGTTCCACTGACACTTTAACTTTGGACTTCTAGCCTCCAAACTATGAGAAAATGCATTTTCTGTTTTAAGTCATAAACCTCTGTGGTCATTTGTTATTACAACCCTAGAAAAGTAACATCCCCACATCAACTCATGCAATATGTCTGGCTGAGATTTGTTCAAATGTCTAAGACACCCATCCCATGTCTTTGTGTGTCTCCAGAAATAAGCCAAAATTGTAACATCAGAGCACCAAAATGACCATGCATAGAAAGGAAGCAGCTGTTCACAAAGACGCGGTTAGACAAACATAAAAGTCTAGGATCTTATGGGAAATCATGGGATGAGATCACTGGCAGGAATCCAGGTTTGCCTACCATCTTTCTCATCGCTTTACTTTGCTCCATTGGTGGCAGTAGAGGACATGACTTTTACCTTTAGTGCCAAAGATATTAAAAGAGGGAATTCTTATGGGGGAGGTTGCTTTCTCTCCAATCATCTCCCTTCTTTTCCTTAGTTTCTGTTCAGTTCTCACTTTTCACAGTTACTCTTTTTTTCTCTTATTTGTATTTCCTCCCCAGACAGATGGACAGGCCATTGAACATCTAAAAAGACAGTCTTCCCCCCACCCCTATAGGCAACAGCTGCTTCTACAAAACAGCCTTGTGAATGTCACCAGAGGCCACATACATCTTGAAATGGAGTTGGTCCCACACTGGAGTTCATGGCCAAGTGACTGGCCAGGATGCAGAGACTCAGAACATTGTAGTGACCCCTTGTGGCATGTTCTAACTCTCAACGCTGGCTAAACATCTTTCGGAAAGTCCAGAAATAGCAGGCTTTAAACACACAGACAAACTACACACACACACATACCCCATGACACTCATTCATAGTCTAGATGAACTTTCCTCCACTGTGATTCAAAATCCATTAGCATTTTCCCTCCTTAAATCCACAGTTCATTGCCTGCAAAACTATTTCACAAAAACAGACACACCCACAGGATGAAATTTCTTCCTGTTGTTATCTTTTTAAACTATAGATACATGTTCATTTATCTTCTCTCTGGAATTTTCTATGGGAGTAATTGTTGCTGGAAGGCAATGACCCGAGCTAGCCTACTATTGGCTGAAATTGGTGGGAATCACCCCAAGAATTTTGGCATCAGGCTGTACAATTGTGTACTGCTTATGAAAGCAATACATTCTGCGAAGCGTGCTGTTAAGTAATTACATTATAAAGTGTACTTACACAAACCTCAGTGGTACAGACAACTACCCACCAAAGCTGTAGTCTGCTGCTCCTAGGATCATAATGAACAAAACAACTGGAGATTAAATCAAGTAGAAATGAAAATTCCACCAAAACATGCATAAACATAGTACATAGAAGTCTGCTGTGTATGGTAACAGAATACAATGTAAACTTTTTTATAAGTAGGCATGTACTGTAAACTGAAAATAAAAGTATGATATAGCAAATTACACAAGCCATTTTCATAGTGGTGCATTACCTAGTATTATGTACTGTACATAATTGCATTGCTATAATTTCCTATGATTCATACAGCTGTATAGGTAATCTGTTTCACTATGACATTATGATAGTCATGATGCCACTTGGTGATAGAAGTTTTTCAGCCCCATTATAATCTTATAGGAACACATTGTCATATATAAGGTCTATTGGTGGCTGAAACATCATTTTGGAGCACGTTGCTATAGTTAGATATTTCCTTTCCTATATTACTAGTTGCAGTCAACAGTGAAAACAGTGCCCTTGTGCTGTTAGTTCCAATCGTAATTGTAGCTACTCAGGAAGCTGAGACTCAAGTGGTAGAGTTCTAGGTTTGAGCAAAAGAAGCTTAGTGACAGTGCCCAGGCCCTGAGTTCAAGCACCAAGACCAGCATATATATACATATACATATATATACATACAACATATAAAAATTTAAAAAGTGAAGATAACAATGGGTGAAGGACACAATTCAAACAGCTCTACCATCTGAAATGCTTCTTACCATTGATATGCCACCAAATGCCATTACCTGTGAGATCCTAAGGGTTCCAGTACATTCGAAGTGATTGAGTAGCATTTAAAAGTCCTGGTGCTCAGCTCATACTTCCCCAATTCTTTCACCACCCTTAGCAACCTGGTGTGAATGCCTTGGCATAGGAACCAGTCATCCACAAATGCTGAACATCTCCATGGCCATTTCAATGACCAGCAACATTTGGGACTCAAAATGAGTGGTCAAAATCACTACATTCTATAAAAAACATTTTTTAAATCACCAAATTCTTAGAGTCTCCATGATGCTAAGACTCTGAAAAAAATAGACATGATATCATCTCCCCTATCCCTATCCAAAACATATTTTCAAAAACACGGGGGGAGGGGGGAGTTTTGATATTCTCAGAAAAAAATTATGTAAATTTGGGCTATTATTTTTGCAAGTTGGCAGGTATCTGGGATATAGATTCCATTCTCTTTAACATCCAAATAAGGCCAAATGTTCCAGGGATGTAGAAGCAGCCTATCATTATGCCTAATGGGTACCCAGGATCCAAACAGGTGTTGTGAGAAATGGAAGGAGCAATCACTGAATCCTCTTCTATCAATGAGACAAACTTCAGGGGCATGCTTTCTTAGAGGCAAATCCCCTCTAAATAGTGCTGCTATTCACCTCTGACTCAACAGTGTGTTTTGCAGAGCAAGTAGCCTTTTCTGGGCTGAATAATGAGGCTAAAAAGAAAGAGACCTTATCCTTGTCTCCCAGGCACATCTAGCCTCATCATGCAAAATGTGACTTTAATATTCATCCATTCATCTGAGTCTAATTCAACATTACACACACACCAATCTAATGGTAAAGTCTTAGAACTGCTGATACACAGTAACTTCCTGAGACTTGTCCCCACCTCCCCCCTCCCGCCTTTGGCAGTAACTGTAGCAATAAAAGGTTGGGGGAGAGCATCAATATTTAAGGACCAAAATAAATCTTTAAATGTTGAACAACTGGGTTATGTGATAAGTAAACTGGAGACTGGTCCCGAGATGGCAGCTCCGCGAATAATGATAGAAACAGCAAAACCTTGGTCGGTCCTCTCCTATCAGTCCAGCATTAGAGCATGTCAGCTTTGTAGCTTAACTGGCTAGTTCCTGCAGATGGTGTTTTTATGGCCCTCTATAAACAGTAGTAAGTCATTTTAACTCTTTCTCCATAACTCAGGTTGCTAATCTAGGCTGCAGTTGTCCACCTCTCTTGTCCTCTAAAGATGTTCATGAGGAAGAATACTAACATCAAGGAGTACTCATTACGCTCCAGACACTTCTCTTAGGCATTTATTAACCCCAATTTACAGAGACTGGCTACTATGGGCAGGGCCACCATTTGAATTGTTTAATTCCCTTGCTGTGGTTCCTCCCATTATTGCCCGAGAATTCTGAACCTCTATTTTTATTTATGAAATGCATATGGAGGAAAAAGAAAAAAAATAGCTGGGGTTGGTTATCTTCACAATCTATACCCAAACGCCCAAATCAGTATGGCTTGTTCAAAATTGAAATTATTACTGCTTAGGGTTTTGCACAGGTTGCTTGATTTATCAATTACTCTGATCTATGCTTGCAAGATGTGTTGTCTTTTCAGACCTGCTTTGTCGATCTAATTAATTTTACTGTGCATTGAATAAACTCCTATTTAAGCATGTCATCATTTTCAGACATTTTTAAAGAGGTAAAATTATGGCTTATGCAAATGATACATGTCAAATATTTTATTTAACTCCTTAAGTAATGAGGGAACAAATGAGAGACATAGACCCAATTTAATAAACAAATGTTAGAATAAGAGAGCTAGATTATGTGCAAAATTGAGTAATACCTTACAGGAGAATAAATCATAATCGTTAGATTTATCCCTTGCAAGAAAAAGGTATCATTAATCTCTACTGGACAAAATTGATACACTACCCTGCATACCTATAAACTAGCCCATTCAGTAGAAAACTGAGTCAAACTCTCTTAGTGAACTCTCTTATTTTTAAGATTTGGATGATTTTTCTTGACATCACATGGTACACGGAAGTGGAAACTGTGCAGTCTAAAAGCCCCACTATAAAATTTTGTCATACAGCTAGCTACCTACAAGAGGCTGAGATCTGAGGATCACAGTTCAAAGCCAGCCTGCATTTTGAACTGACACACACATCTTCCATTAACTGCCCCCGAAAATTCAGACGTTTAGCTATGGCTCAAATGGTAGAATAATAATCTTGAGCAAAAAAGTTCAGGGACAGGTGTTTTAAAAAAAGGGTACAGTACAAAATTTACATATATTCAAATATATATATATATAAACATACATATATATCCTAAAAGGTTGGATGAAAATGTAACATAAATTGTACATGTTTATGCTACAATAAATCACAGCAAGAAGACGACTGCGAAAAAGTGAATTAATGGAGGAAAAATGCGTCTTGGAAAAGTCCTCTTTTGAGTAGAGCTTTATAGAAATTTTTGGATGTTATTAAATGAGCATGATTTAAAAGGGCCATCCAGATGGGAAGAACAGCATGAAAGGAAAAGTAGGCACTGAGAGGGATCTAAACAACACCGGTTCTCAGCCATCACAGCACACTGCTCTCAACTGGGGGGCTTTTTAAACTCTTGATTCTTCAAGCTACACAGAAATGAGTTAAATCAGAATTTCCAGGCAGGAGACCTAAGGCTCAGTAGTTTGTGAAGCTCCCATTGATTTCAATGGCTACTACAGTCTTGACCATGGCTTGCCAGCCCCAGAACTGCCTGGCACATATTCTTGCAAGCTTCAGATTCCCCCTCTATATTTATTCACTCAGAAATCTGTCCATCCACATGACTTTCAGGAGATTTATGTGCATATCTAACTTCAGGATGCTGCAAATTACTCTTCCCAAATCCCCACCATCCCTAAAAATAAGAATAAGCAGAGCTCTTGATGAGCATGTGGTCGCCCAGAACCATCTCTTGGGAAAACTGACCATTCCGAGACAAAGCCAAGGGATGAAAGGACTTTTACAAATACCTCCGTGTTATTCTTATGAAGGAAATTTGAGAAACACTGATAGGAATCCTTCACTTGTGGGACAAGTTGGTTGGTAGCTTTGACTATCGGACTGATGTAACAGCGATTATCAGCTCTGATTATACACAGAATCGTGTCAGAGAGCTTTTCAAAAATTCTAGTGTCTGGGTCCCACACCTACTGACTATTTACTCTGGCATGGAACCAAGTTTGATTGGTGTTGAACACACATGTAGACTTGGAAAAATCACTGCTTTAAAAGTGTAACTTTTCAGGCTGGGATTGTGGCTTAGTGGTAGAGTGCTTGCCTAGCATGCATGAAGCCCTGGGTTCAATTCCTCGGCACCACATACATAGAAAAAGCCAGAAGTGGCATTGTGGCTCAAGTGGTAGAGTGCTAGCCTTGAGCAAAAAAGAAGTCAGGGACAGTGCTCAGGCCCTGAGTTCAAGACCCAGGGCTGGCAAAAAAAAAAAAGCCCACATTTTAAAAAAAAAACCCACATAACTTTTCCATGAGACAGCTATGTTGAAAACAAACGATATAACTTACGGGTGGGCAAGGGAGGGAAAGAAACCATAGTAAATATCCTACCACATCAGATCCCTACTTCCAAGACTTTTTTTCAGTAACTTTTTTCACCCAGTTCCATTTATTCAAGACTGTTGGGACACATCTATATTTACCTTTTTAGATTCTTATCCTTCTCAGACCTTATTTCCATTTTACTTTGGGAGAGGGCAACTATTTTAAAAGGGAGGCTTTCTCCATATTTAGATATGTCAGTGGATCAGGAGACAATATAATTTATTGAAGAAGCAATTTGCATAATCACAGGTTTTAAAAGGAGGAGGTACCATGCAGAATGGCACCAGGTTATTTTATTTTCTACTGGAAATGGCAGGTAGAAGAAGGTAAGCCAACTTAGAATTGGCTAGAGTGAATAATTTCAGTGGGCTTATAAGCAGGAGCAGTCCCTAGCTGTTGATGGATGGCCCTGACGGGAATAAGACCAGAAAATAAAGGTCAAGAGAAATAAAGGAGGTGATCAGAGTGCAAGCACTACTGTATTCAAGGCCAAGTTGTTTACTAGAAATTTCTAGCCCTGGGAAGGGCACTTCCTCCCCCAGAGCCATCCATGTCCTAGATGTTAAGCAAGGGAAAACTACATCTCAAGACATGGTTGGTACAAAAAGGATAATTAAAAAGAGAAAATTAGGGCTGGGAATATGGCCTAGTGGTAAGAGTGCTTGCATCTTATACATGAAGCCCTGGGTTCGATTCCCCAGCACCACATATATAGAAAACAGCCAGGAGTGGCGCTGTGGCTCAAGTGGCAGAGTGCTAGCCTTGAGCAAAAAAGAAGTCAGGGACGGTGCTCAGGCCATGAGTCCAAGGCCCAGGACTGGCAAAAAAAAAAAAAAAAGAAAAAAAAAGAGAAAATTAGAGCCCTCTCCACCAACGATAACATCACAAAAACTAGATATCATATGATAGCAGCTAGAGTTCCTTGATGGGACATTTCAAGTACAAGAGCATTTGACAACACCATGAATCATGCCAGCTTTGCTGCCTGAGGCATTAAAAGCTATACTCAAACACAAAGACTATCAGCCCCACTCTTGTAAAGCTTTAACACAAAATCACCTCTGTGTCTTTCTATTTCAGAATTGACTGAGGACCGTTGCCCATTTCCCTGAAACACCTGAGAGTTGGTTAAACCCTTGACTGCCCATCATAGCATCCTTTGTTCATGGCACCTGATCTGGCAGAAACATTGTTTTGTCTGTCTCTGTGTGCCCCAGACATGGCCAATTTAGGCTCTATTTTCCCCAGTCCTTTTTAAGTGAAAGTTGAGGTCAGCATAGTTCCTTAACCTGAAGTTCATTTTTCTTTTTGATATGTTTATGGGCTTAGGAATTCGCACTGGGACATGCATACAGAAACCTATAGAAGGAGGCAGTGAACTCTTCCTTGGAAAGGGAATAAGTAAATGCTTAGGGGCTACACCTATGTGACACTTAAAATTCTATTTTCCTTCTAGAAGAAGGAAGTAGTACCTGGATCCTATAGAAAGAGAAATTCCAACATAAAAAGTTATATTACTCAGTTGGGCACCAGTGGCTCACACCTGTAATCCTAGCTACTGGGGAGGCTGAGAGGATCACGGTTCAAAGCCAGCCAAAGCAGGAAAGTCCCCATGAGACTGTATATCCAATTAACCACTCAAAAACCCAAACTAGGGCTGGGGATATGGCCTAGTGGCAAGAGTGCTTGCCTCGTATACATGAGGCCCTGGGTTCAATTCCCCAGCACCACATATACAGAAAATGGCCAGAAGTGGCGCCGTGGCTCAAGTGGCAGAGTGCTAGCCTTGAGCAAAAAGAAGCCAGGGACAGTGCTCAGGCCCTGAGTCCAGGCCCCAGGACTGGCCAAAAAGAAAAAAAAAAAACTAGAGCTGTGGCTCAAAGAGATAGAGCACTAGCCTTGAGCAAATGAGCTCAGGGACAGCTCCCAAGCCCTGAGTTCAAGCCCCATGACCCACAAAAAAAGAAAAAGAAGAGAAAAAGTTTATATCCCTGGGTGACAGTGCCTGAAACTCAGTGAAGGAAAGGAATTAATAATGATGATAATAATTAAAGTATTAGCAATAATCATAACAACAATTACTTTTATTGTAAGCCTGGTGTGTGCCAAGCACCATTCTCAGCACTTTCCAGGAATTAGCACCATTGCTAAGATTTCCTTGAAACAAAAATCTTCCAGGCACCTTTGTGGTTCATGAAGTCTGAATCAGAAGTTAATTATCATTCATTTCTGTATTTCTTTATGTACTGTAATCCCTTTCTTAAGAGTCTTTTTGGGGAAAAAATTGTATCGTGTCTGAACAAACAAAATCTTTGTTTTACTCCATTTTTCTTTTCAACTGACATTGGCTAAGACAGATGAAGAACCAAAAATGATTGTGAGTTGGAAACAAAGAGTAGGAAACAAGGCCAGAGGCAACCAAGCCTGGGTATACAGAAAAAATAACCTAGGCCTATCTATCCCTTTGCAGAAACATTGTCCTCATTCTTCATCTCTGCCTCCCAGATCCAGGAAACAATGTTGAGTCCTTTGCTTTTAAATGCTTGGCCCCTGCCTGTCTATATGAATATTTTGCCCATTCCTAAGCTGAACTACAAATTTGCAAGGTAAAAGGGGGAAAAGAGTCTTTTTAAGAGTACATCAGATTGGAGCTGAAAGTGCCCAGTCTCTCTCCAGGGCTTTGCTCTGAATGGAAAAGAGCTTTGTAAGCAATGCCCAGTTGCTGCACTGCAAGGTAAGTGTATGTATTACTCTCCCCACTAAATAAGATGGAAAATAAAGATGCTTATGGCAATCTAAACTATTCTGCCAAGGTCATGAGCTAGTCTTGAGTGTCTGCAATAGAAATAGGACCTTGGGATTTTTATATCATGTTTGAATCTCCTACATGATGAATCTCAATTTAGTATTATTATGTGTATGCTTTAGTTAATAGGCATAATACTCATTAAAATAAACACAATGTAATCCCAAGAGAAAAGAAGCTTATTTTTGTCATTTTAACAGCAGATGTAACTTTAATACAATCTACCTTCTTAATATCTACCTGTCTCTGTTCGTCAATGTGATGGGAATTAGAGTCTTAACTATTCAGTGCCATCTCTACCCAGCCTATCCCATCAGCCCCTCTGTATCAGTATATGAAAAGGTGGAGATTGATGGCATGGAGCATTTAACGTAACATTTACTTCTCATGTCTCTGAATGTCCTTGCTGCCATTCCAGATACTTGTCTAACCCTCAGTAAAATACTATTTCGCTAGCACAAGCAGTATCTAGGTTAATAGCTGAAAATTTGCACTTATCCCTTCCTACACGGCCCAGGTGCTCAATAGACCTCACATACAGAAATCCTTTAGCCTATTACTAAAACTCAGTAAATAGAAGCAAATGGTAGCCTTTAGACAGCCCTGTACAGAGCGGGAAATTGTATTCCCAATACCTGGAGATTTAGCGTATGTGAAACACAGTGTTCAGTAATGAAGAGATGGATATCAGAAGGATGATTTTTGACAGGGACATAAGTGGTCAACACTCTCTAGAAGCAATAAGAATTGTTTAACTCTGATCTGTGGAACTACAGGCTGTCTCTATCCGCAAATCATCATCACCATTTCTAACACCACTCTCCCCAGTTTGCCCTTCCTGTTATCTGAATAAAAGGTCTGGGTCTCCATTTTATGAGATCTTACAATCTTAGATATGCTAGACTGATACCAATAAACTATAAAATACATAAATCAGGAAATCCTGAGCCACGTGAGCAATTACAGGAATACACATTTAAAATACACAGAACTAGGTGGCAGAAGGTGAAGACAGCAGTAAGAAATCCCATCTTCAGACTGGTAATAGGAGAGAGCACAACAGACAGAATGAATGAACACAGGAGTTCATAGTCGATTATCTTGTATTGCCATACCTTCAGAACATGACATCACAATATCTGTGTGACTGAGTCGATTGGCCTGGGTTTCATCCAAACGTAAGACTTTGAAGCCAAATTTCTAAAAAGATTGTACTTCAGGAGTTTTTTAGATGCTAGAAAGAAGAAATAAATAAATGTCTACTAGTGAAATATACATAGATATATAGATAGATGGCATAGGAATTAAGAAGTATGGGACAGAGGTAGGTCTTCTGTGCTCAGGAATGACAGAATAGCAGGGTTTTTCAAACTGGAGTGAAACTTTAAGATTATTCCCTTTTTTATGCCTAAAAGAAAAAAATATATATAAAGTGAAGTAAGCCAGACACAGAGACACATTGGGTTGCACACTTTCACTCATTTGTGGTAACTAGAATATGCCTATAAATCTACAACACATTATTGGATGGTTTAAAAAAAACACACATTGGGACATAATAACTTATACAGGTCTCTAGGCATTCACATTCAGTGAGACCAAGCAAGATATTCTTAGGAGAGGAACACAAAGGTGCAAACCTATGTGGATCTGATCATACAAAATAATATTGATGGGGGCTGGGAGTATGGCCTAGTGGCAAGAGTGCTTGCCTCGCATACATGAGGCCCTGGGTTCAATTCCTCAGCACCACATATACAGAAATTGGCCAGAGGTGGCGCTGTGGCTCAAGTGGCAGAGTGCTAGCCTTGAGCAAAAAAGAAGCCAGGGACAACAATGTTCAGGCCCTGAGTTCACGGCGTAGGACTGGCCAAAAAAATAATAATAATAATATTGATGGAAATGAATTCCAGGAAATGGAAACAAGAGGGGCTGTTTATTTGTTGCTATTTTTGTTTCCATTTTGTTGCCATTCCTTTTGTCTTGTTTGTTTGTTGATCTGTCTTTGGTGTTTGTTTGTTTGTTTGTTTGTTTTTGCCAGTCCTGGGCCTTGGACTCAGGGCCTGAGCACTGTCCCTGGCTTCCTTTTGCTCAAGGCTAGCACTCTGCCACTTGAGCCACAGCGCCACTTCTGGCCGTTTTCCATATATGTGGTACTGGGGAATTGAACCCAGGGCTTCATGTATACAAGGTAGGCTCTCTTGCCACTAGGCCATATTCCCAGCCCTGTTGATCTGTCTTTGGAAGGGTAAGTGGGGGCACAGAAATCGTGAGCCAGAGAGTGAACAGATGCAGCAGTGGTACTCACTAGACACATTGTTGAAAATGAACTCTACAGCTTGTGGGTGGGAATGGGAGGGGAAAATCTAAGAAAGAGAGAGAGAGAGGGAGAGAGGGTGACATTGTTCAAAAATAAATGTACTCTTTATCTGACTTATGAAAACTGTAACCCCTCTATATCACCTTTATAATAACAATAAAAATGGATGAAAAGGAGAAAATGAAAAAATAAATAATAGAGCCATATCTGCTCAGCTCTATCTCCTGTACGGTGGCACTATTGTCCTTACTGATGAAATAAAAATTAGATGAGCTAGAAGTATACCTACATATACCTTACCCAGCTTGAGTACCCTGCCAAAGTGGATATTTAGAAACTGGTGATGGAGAAAGGCATGAAGAAAAGAAAGCACAGATCTGTTCTATATGGATTCCCTGAAAAATCATGAGTTTGTTTATCTCCACCCATTCTACATACCATATACATATGCACTAACTTCTGGACTCTGGTTCTAAGCAAGAACAGCCAAAGTTGAAGGACAAGTCTTTGAACAGTTTCCTTTTTTCTTTTTCTAGTTAGGCACATTCACTTCATCACACGCTTTGAGGAAGCCCTGATTGTCTCGTAGATATTGCCTCACCATGGGAGCTGATAGATTCTCTTTCCTTCCTGTCCCTGAACAGTCTAAGATGAACAAAGGATTTAGGCTAGGCCAACTACATGCAGTTTCACAAGGCTTGTAAGGGGCTGTTGCAAGGATGTTGGAATGGTGGAAGCCATTTTGTAAATAGCAAACAGTGGGAAGAAGTAAACTAACCTTTTATTTATTTTGGACTGGGAATTGAAGAAACCCACTAAGGATCCTAATACCATTAAAGATTCTAGATTCCCTCCTTCATTTCCCTTCAGAACCTTACCCAGCCTGTCCAAAGAACCATCCTTCTCTCTAACCCTGCTCCCACTTGCTTACTAGTAACTACACTGTGCCAAAAACAGGCGCCTGGGCTTTTTCTCTCTATTTGTTGGACTTGTGATTCCTTTGTTGATATCCTTTATGCCTGAAATTTCTCTGAAAGTCTACCCTTCAAATCTTCCTACAAACCCAGAATGCATTGTGGAATGATCTAGTTGCTCTAGGAGACATCCAGGGGAACAACCAGACCCCCCCTCAAAAAAAAAAAATGCAAACTTTTCCATGTCTTTAATTCAGTTCAGAGCTATTTTATTTAGTTAAACTTTCAGAGAATCTCGTTTCTACTTGTCAGGTTTATGGCACTGTGACTTCCATTCTCACTGTGGTGTTCAGTCTTAATTGGACAGCGGGTGTAAAGTGCTTTGACAGCATCAGATGAAGAGTGCTAGAATCCCTAGGGAATTTCTTGTTTTTGTTTTTGTTTTTGTTTTTTTTCTGGGCCTGGAAAGACACAAGAAAATTAGAACACGTTCACAATCAAGCTGAGGTTTACAAGTAAACTTTTTCCCCTCATTCATCTCTGGTATGGTATGATACCAAGTTTGAATTTTTATTATTGTTTTATTAATTCATCTAACTATACATGAAAGGGCCATGCTGAAAAGCCCTTAAGTTCTCCATGATGGGTCTATAGGATGTAAACAATCAAATTATTGTCGAAGGACCTAGAAATCTTTTGAGCAAAAGGGGAAGCCTTCCCAGACTCGTGTATTTAGTTAACACTTCCAAGAGGAAGTCTGGAATTCAAATTTGGGGAGTTATGAAAAGAAATATCCCCTGAAAACACACCTCTCCTGGGTAGGGGGTCCCTTCCCTGAGATTGGAACATAATAGTCATTTGTTTCTTAGTGTTTAGACTTTGGATTAATTTAATAACTTCTCAGTTAGCCAAGTCCTCTGCTTTAAGGCAGACAACTGATGGTAGAGTAAATAGCACCAGACATGAGTCAAAAGCCTTTTCATGTAGAATGAAAAGGTGTGAGTAGAAGGCAGTATTTGCCACTGAGCCAAACTCCACAAGCAGGGAGTCCTGCATAGCCCCCAGAGAGAGGCCAGTGTTGATCCTAGGAAAGTAGAGGGATGGGGAGCACAACACATGGGCAAACGGGACCCTGGATGAGAAACCCAGCAGGCCTGCAACTCCAAACAGAAATCTGAGCCTCTGTAGGAGCCATGTTTTCTCTAGGAAGCAATTCAAAATCCATAGTTCACCCAGTCTTCTTACGAAAACCATATATAGCATTAAGCGTAGTACAGGCCCTAGATCATAATATTTCCTTTATCCATCTTCTTATCTTATAGAAAAGGGGGGGGGGTGTTGTTTTAAGTCTTCAATTCCATATATGAGAACAATTTCAAAGGACTCATCCAAAAGAGTATATTTGGAAAAGGATACGCTGGCCTCTTTTAAATACTGACATTGTCATAATAGCCTCCCAAGGAAAACAAGAACTTGTTAATATATAATAAAGTGTCATTCCAAGTCAGGGAGGGAAGGAAGAAACGTAAAAATGGCTAGCCTATTGGACAAACTAAATCTAGAGCTCTTTATGAGTCTTGGTATGGTGAAAAAAAGTTGCCAATGGATCAATGACCAAATATTTCAATATTGATAATACCATCAATGTATTTATAAACAAATATAAGCTAATCGTATTTATAATTTTGAATGGCAAACTTTTTGTAATTATGATATAAAACAGAATCATAAAGGAAAAGACCAGTAAATTAACTAAAATGTTAAAAAAAATACTTATGACAAAAGTGTTATGTACTCAAAATCAAAAGATAAATGATAAACTTTTACAAATTTTTAACAAATATGACTTGGAGATAATGCTATGCATTTATTAAGAGTCCTTGTACCACAGATACCAAGAAAGAAAGAGCAAAACAGGAGGGAGAAGGGGGAGGGAGGAAAGAAAGAAAAGAGGAAAGGAGAGAGAGAAAAAAACTCAAAAGAAAAGCCAGCAAAAGTTCTGAACAAGCCATTCACAGAAAATAAAGTAAAATTGCCCATACAAGTTAAACTAGCTCATAATTCGATAAATACAAAATTGACAAAATGAGTTAATATGTTCCCTACTATATGAAATGCTACAAGTATTTGCTGATTCCCAACATTATGAAGGAAATGGTGACTAATCAGATTTTTGAAGAAATAGTCGCTCTCACATGTTGTTGGTACACATGTGAACTGCCATTTTTTGAAAGGCAACTGGTACTATCTTATAAACTACACCTTTAGGCACTTGGTCCAAAACTATACAAGAATAAACATAAATGTCTATTTTCTGCAACCTCCTTTGCAATCATTAAAAATCTAGAAACAGCCTGCATACTCGTTTATTAAGTACATTATAGAAAATCAGTAAATTAACTGTAGTCATTACCAAGATAATGGGATAGATCAATATGTACTATTAGAAAAAAAAGATGTTAAAAACTGATGATTAACTGTCAACAAAAGGAGAGTCGTAGAAAACATAAGTAGAGCATAAAAGTTTTAGCTGAGCACCACGAGCTCACACCTATAATTCTAGCTACTTCAGAGGCAAGACCTGAAGATGGAGATTCAGAGCCAGCCTAGCCAGACTGAGACTCTTACCTCCAATTGCCTAGCAAGAAGCTAGAACGGGCTGGGAATATGGCCTAGTAGGAAAGTGTGTGCTTGCCTCGTATACATGAAGCCCTGGGTTTGATTCCTCAGCAATATATCTCCAGAAGTGATGCTGTTGCTCAAGTGGTAGAGTGCTAGCCTTGAGCAAAAAGAAGCCAGGGACAGTGCTCAGGCCCTGAGTCCAAGCCCAAGGACAAGAAGAAAGAAGAAAGAAGAAGAAGAAGAAGAAGAAGAAGAAGAAGAAGAAGAAGAAGAAGAAGAAGAAGAAGAAGAAGAAGAAGAAGAAGAAGAAGAAGAAGAAGGAGAAGAAGAAGGAGAAGGAGAAGGAGAAGGAGAAGGAGAAGGAGAAGGAGAAGGAGAAGGAGAAGGAGAAGGAGAAGGAGAAGGAGAAGGAGAAGGAGAAGGAGAAGGAGAAGGAGAAGGAGAAGGAGAAGGAGAAGGAGAAGGAGGAGAAGGAGGAGAAGGAGGAGAAGGAGGAGAAGGAGGAGAAGGAGGAGAAGGAGGAGAAGGAGGAGAAGGAGGAGAAGGAGGAGAAGGAGGAGAAGGAGGAGAAGGAGGAGAAGGAGGAGAAGGAGGAGAAGGAGGAGAAGGAGGAGAAGGAGGAGAAGGAGGAGAAGGAGGAGAAGGAGGAGAAGGAGGAGAAGGAGGAGAAGGAGGAGAAGGAGGAGAAGGAGAAGAAGGAGAAGAAGGAGAAGAAGGAGAAGAAGGAGAAGAAGAAGAAGAAGAAGAAGAAGAAGAAGAAGAAGAAGAAGAAGAAGAAGAAGAAGAAGAAGAAGAAGAAGAAGAAGAAGAAGTTGTTGTTAAAACTGGAGATGTAGCTCTAGCTGATAGAGTACCAGCAGCTATGAGCAGAAAAAGCCAAGAACATGTGTAAGGCTCGAGTTTAAGACTCGGGACTGTTGCCAAAATAATTAATTAATTAGTTAGTTGGTTTTAAAATTTTCAACCTACCTAATTAAAAATAATTAAAGTTATTACTATGAATATTTGCAGAGGGTAGACTATCAGACTCTGAAGATGTAAAGAAGCCATGTTGTCTAGAAATTTATTGTGTGTCTAGGAGACAGAGTGGGAGCCAGACAGTCAAATAAATAATTTCCCATATTGTGGGCTGGGGATATGGCCTAGTGGCTAGAGTGCCTGCCTCGTATTCATGAGGCCCTGGGTTCAATTCCCCAGCACCACATATATAGAAAATGGCCAGAAGTGGCGCTGTGGCCCAAGTGGCAGAGTGCTAGCCTTGAGCAAAAAGAAGCCAGGGACAGTGCTCAGGCCCTAAGTCCAAGCCCCAGGACTGGCCGAAAGAAAGAAAAAAATAATAATAATAATTTCCCATATCGATGAGCTATCCTTTGAAAGACTTTGCCAGTCACTTAATAAAACATTTACCTTAGGAAATTTATCTCTCTGACAAGCTTGGGTTGAGGTCAGCCCGTCAAATATGAGCTTTCCCTCCCCAGGAACCACAGGTCTATTAAGCCTTAGAAACCGAGTCATTATGAAGAGCGGGCAAGTGAACACCTGAGACTTTGATGAGAGTCAGAAGGGTCTCCCGACAGCAACATAACCAGTTCTACTCTCCAAGCATCATCGCCCCACTCTTTAAAGTGAGCACCTGGCCACTCCCAAAACGCTTTCTGACAATTCTGTCATGAGTTCAGAGGTCACTTCCAAGTGCTCCATACCTCCTGCTGGCAGGACTTTAGAGTCAGCATTCTTCACAGGGGGTCCTTCTGTGATAGGAAAAATTGAGGTCAAGGAATGGTTTCTCATGTGAAGATGAACCTGGCCCTTTAGAGCTCTGGCCCTTTAAAGCCTCTTTGTCCTTACAGGAGGTCCTTAAAACCAGCAGCCCTTGGTGAGTGCACCCTTTGCTGTGGAAGCTAATCTAGGGGGACACATGAGAGGATGGGGTCTGACCCCACTGGGAAAACAACCCTTCACAGAGATCCAAATCAAAAGTTTTTGCAAACTGGGTTAGAAATTAACTATGAGGATAGTGCTGATAGGTGGAGCAGGGAAACATGTCAGCACCTCTCATCAGCAGGGCCAGTTGAACGCAGGTTTCCTGAATAACCTTCACCTCCTTTCCTTTGTATTACGTGTTATCTGAACAGGCCTTCAGAAGATTCCTACCTCCAAGCAATATGGAACAGAACGGCCCCCTCCACCTTCACAGCCATGACCCAGAGGGCAACACAGAATTACCATGCCTGTCGCAAATCCAGAGGAAAGGGGTAGCAGAGAAGCTCTCATTATTTTTCACTGACAGCAAAAGTCCCTCAACGAATCAGAGTGGAAAGACTAGAAAAATGGAAGCAGAAACATGGACTCCTGGAGTGATGTGGCCAGATTGAAAGTAGATCAGTCTCTCTAGGAAACAACCACCTTGTCTGGATAACACTGCCAACCTCACAAGTTACAGCAGCGAAGTTGTGACAATCTTAGGGAAGGGTATTTATAAATGAAATGTTGGTCACACATACCTTGTTCTGAGAAAGCTCACTCATATCCTCCCTGCTCTTGGGAATAGAAGCAACCCTTTGGAGGGGATGCCATCCTCTTGTGGTCAAAAAAGCGGGAGGGGGGGGGGGCAGGGGAAGGAGGGAGGAAGTAGCATGGTAGAGTCCTGCAGAAATTCTGTGCAATGGATGTTGAAAGGTTATACAGTTGTTTAATTTCCAGTGAGGCTCAATAAGCAGAAATGTTCGTCCTTCAAAAGAAGTGAAATTAATTTCACAGTTATTACTTTATTTTGCTACAGAAAATACAGTGTCAGAGGCAAAGAGGAGTGTTAGTGGAACAGGATGTTCCTTGTTTTTTTTTTTTTCTTCTTTTTTCCAGTCCTGGGGCTTGAACTCTGGGCCTGGGTACTGTCATTCGGTTTTTGTGCTCAAGGCTAATGCTCTACCTCTTGAGCCATTTCTGCCTTTTTGTGTTTAATCAGAAATAAAAGTCACATAGATTATTCTGTCCCATGTGGCTTCAAATGGCAATCCTCAGATCTCACACTCCTGAGTAGCTAGCATCACAGGCATGAGCCAGTGGCACCTGGCTGGGAAATGGAAAGGTCTTGAGGCAGCTGCTTGTCTCCCTTTCATCATATGTAAGAGTTTCTACCTCACAGGTCATAGAAAGCATTTAGAATATACTCACAGGGTGCCTAGGCAGCACAGAATACCTGCTGTATTGTTAGTGGCCCTATTTGATGCTGGAATAACTGAAGCAGAGATCACTTCCTCTCTCAAGCACCAGAAAGTAGCACAAATTCCAAAAGAAAGGCTTCTCAAAGGTCTGTGGGTGTGCTCTCTTCCTCCTACCTCTTCCTTTTCTTTTCTCCAACATAAAAGCGAAGCCTCCTTTGGAAACATGAGAATAATGTATTGTACTACGATATTACAATGATTACACTGTCAGTAGGAAATAAGAAACTTTGAACTCCATTATATTATAGGGCCAACATCCTCTCACATTCCTATGTGTGATCCATCTTTCACCTACATATCATTTTGAGGCACATGATTGTACTCAATAGTTGACTTGATGTCCAGAGCTAACCAGAACTATTGGATGCAGGAAGTAACTTGCAACTCATATTTGGTTGTGTCTAGGATTTCCAAGCCTAACTCATTCTCAAAGATCCCCTATGGAGGAACGCCATCTATCTCCTATAAATGTGACCCACGTGTCTAGGCTCTGTAATAACCAGGCCCCACCCCCACTGAATAAAGCAGGGCCCCAAGCTAAAGCTCACCTTCTACATGGCACTTCTCTAAGATTTCCCACAACAAATAGCAATAGCATATTAGAAATGTCTCCCCTTCCCAAAAAAACCAACTTGAGGGCTGGGAATATGGCCTAGTGGCAAGAGTGCTTGCCTCCTACACATGAAGCTCTTGGTTCGATTCCCCAGCACCACATATATGGAAAACGGCCAGAAGGGGCGCTGTGGCTCAGGTGGCAGAGTGCTAGCCTTGAGCGGGAAGAAGCCAGGGACAGTGCTCAGGCCCTGAGTCCAAGGCCCAGGACTGGCCAAAAAAAAAAACCAACTTGAAAATTGACCCCATTCATGAACCCTGCACTCTGAGCCACGCCCACCTCTACAACAAGACCTCTATTCCTTCAGACAGCAGGTCAGTGTCAACTTACCCAAGCTCCACCCTGACACTTCTTCTTCCTTTTTTTTTTCTTTTGGCTTTATTTATTTTAGATTTGTTGACTTAACTCTTTTCTTTTTTTCTTTTCTTTTTCTTTTTTTTTCTTTTATTGTCAAAGTGTAGTACAGAGGGGTTACAGTTTCATATGTAAGGCAGTAAGTACATTTCTTGTTCAACTTGTTACCTGCTCGCTCATTTTTCCCCCACCTCCCTTTTTCCTCTTCCAGCTAGGAGTTGTTTAGTTGGTTTACACCAAATGGTTTTGTAAGTATTGCTTTTTGAATCGTTTGTCTTTTTATCCTTTGTCTCTCGATTTTGGTATTCCCTTTCCCTTCCCTAGTTCTAATACACATACATACAGTATCCAGGGCAGTAAGATGAGATACAGTAATGGGGGGGAGGCTTCTTACTGCTTTGCAGTCCTTTCTGCACACTTGTGAGTTCACACACCTCCACAGCAAGTAACATTCTGGAGATATAGCCCATGCCAAATTATTGAGGAGTTAAAAGACATTTTTTTTTTAATCATTCCCCTAAAAGAGGCAGAGCCTTCAGCGCTTCAAGGAGCCAACAACATAAACATTCCATGATTGCCTTAGCATCACAGCCCCTCAAGCACATTTTCTGATTGTGGTGTGATTGCATTTACCTTAAAAAAATGGAATATGTGAGTGATGTTTCCAGAGCCATGGAACAGGCTTCTTCAGAAGTCTTACTCTAGTCATTATATTGTTCAAGAAAGAAAACTGGTTAGCGCTTGGACATGGAGGTTTACCGGCTTCTGTTACTCTGCCCCTCTCCCCACCTTTCCCCCACCTTGATTTTGAGAAATGCAGGGCCAGATGTTAGTCAAGAATCAGATTCACAGCAGCTAATGCCTCTATCTGGCTAGCAGTCACAACTAAGAAGCACTGGGCTCAGGAATGGGGTGGCAGACCTGCCATGATTGCATCAGAATATCCCTTTTTCCCATACAACTTTAGCCATAAACAATTGCCTTTTCTTTCTACAGTTGACAGCTGACCTTTCCAGTCAACCCTTCCTCTTCAACATGGACTTCCTATTTTACCTTATTTGGGAGCTAAAGAAGTGTGTGTGTGTGCGCGTGCGTGCGTGCGTGCGTGCGTGCGTGTGTGTGTGTGTGTGTGTGGAGATTGGTGGTCTTTGAAGCTTTGGGGAGGGCAAAGTCACCCTGGCCCTGAATAGCAAGTGCCTTGTAGGAATGTCCAATCTCTCTCCAACTAAACTTTTTATTTTGATACAAATTAAATAGATGGAAGGAGGGGGAAGCCCTGAAAAACAAATGAGCAAGTTCTTTAAAAGCTTTCAAAATCAAATGTAAAATTCATTAAGAAAAGTAATGGAAATTTTATGGGTGGTGCACAGATAAATTCATTGCTGCTTCTAAATTCATCAAGCATACATACAGAAGTATATACCAAATTAATTGGAACTAACAGCCTCTTAGAAACTCTAACCAGCTGCAGACTCAGGGTAAACTAGTTGGAACAAAACAAAGAACTCCTCTTCCCTCCTTCTCATCCTCCTTCTGAAAGGCCTTGAACAGATTATAAAGGCTAAGCTCTCAAATGAAGTATTGAACAACCTTGTTCTTCCATGATTGTCAAGCCATCTTCTGCCTTTCTAGCCCAAGCAAGGACAGAATTAGACATAAGTGAGAGTTCTTTGGGTATTAGAGATCCCTATTGTACTTGACATAGATATAAAGACACAACTGAAGAATTCTTGAGAAGGTGCTATTCTGATCTAGGTACATGGACTAGGGGAAGGACGTTGAATTTGAATGATTCATTGCACCTCCACATTCAAATTCCTGTTCTTGGATATGGTTTCCAAACAAACCATCTAACAGATCAAACAAGAAACTCAAGGCAATTCTGGATAAGTGATGTAAATTATTTACTTGAAATACAACATGGAAGCTGTTATAGTTAAAATCATAAATGTCTCCAAAGGCCTAGATGTTGACAGCTTGGTCCTCCCCGTACCCCTCCTCATGGCACTATTTAGGAGGTCAATCCTAATGACAGGAAGTGAGGTCACTGGACTGTGGGAGTACTCCATTGAGTGGACCACACCCAAGCCCCTTCCTATCTCTTTGTTTCCTCCCTGATTACCACAAAAGGAACAGGCTTGTGCAACCACACACTTTCACCAGGATGAGCTGCATTGTCCCCTACCCAAAAGTAACAACCCAGTCAGCCATGGATGGAAAGCTCAAACACTGTGATCCAAAACCGAGCTTTCCTCCCTGTAAGCTGAATTCATCTAGAAATATATGTTAAAAATGACAGAAAGCCCTGTGTTTTCCAAGACAAAACATCTCCATCTACCTTAGACTAAAACTCTTGCCAGGCAGTTGTTCTACATAGCATTTTGTTAGTAATTGTTAACTATTCACAACTTAATATATAATGATATTAATTTTTAATAACTAGTGGTACTTATTGAAGATTTCGACCATGAAATAGTCTGTGCATTTCTAGTGAGCCTATTATCTCATTAAACCATCACAACAACTAATGACTGCTATACTGTTTTAATTCCTATTAGGCCACAATTGCTCAGAGAATGTACATGATTCATCCAAAGTCAGACAGCTATAAATTAAAGAAGTTCTGATGTAGAGGAGAAACAAGCAGGAGGGAAAGAGGTAAGAGATGACTTAGAGGGGGCGGAAATATGCTCAAAGTATTTTATACTACACATGTACAAAAGGGAATAATAAATAACTGAAAACTGTAAAAAAAAAAAAACAAAAACAAAAAAGGGGGGGGTAGGGAACAAGAAGAGCAATAAAGGAAGTGAAATTGTCCAAAGTATGTTTTCTACATGTATTCAAAAATCATAATGATACCCCTCTGTACAATATACACTAATTTAAAAACAAATGAGCCAACTACCTAGTTGGGTTGCCTAGCTCTTGTTTCTTGCCTATGGGAGGTCTCGGATCACTTGGTGAGTGTCTCTGAGTTAAGTGCAGCCTAGGCCACTATTGTCAACACACCGGCCTAGCCTATGAAGCTTTGCCCAACAAGGGATAAAAATTAAAAAATCCTAGGGGGCTTAGAATGTGGCTTGGCAGTAGAGTGCTTGCCTTGCATGTATGAAGCCCTGGGTTCGATTCCTCAGTACAGTACCACATAAACAGAAAAAGCCAGAAGTGTCGCTGTGGCTCAAGTGGTAAGAGTGCTAGCCTTGAGCAAAAAGAAGCCAGGGACAGTGCTCAGGCCCTGAGTTCAAGCTGAGGACTGGCAAAAAAAAAAAAAATCCTAGATGATAAGTGCTTTCTTCTTTTTTTCCGGTGTGTTCCAGTATGGGAACTTGAACTCAGGGCCTTGTATTCTTGCTTAGCTTTTTCACTCAAGGCCGGCACTCTATCACTTGAACAACAACTCCATTTCTGCCTTTTTGATAGCTCATTAAATACAAGAGCCTCACCAACTTTTCTGTCCAGGCTAGCTTTGAACCAGGATCCTCAGATCTAGGTTTCCTGAATAGCTAGAGAGAAGTGCTTTTTACTTTTGTTTACATGATAAGCATTTGCTGGTATCCTTCTGTATACTAGGCTCAAAGGAGATCTGGAGACCAAAGACAAGAAAGTGATCTTAGATGACTCCCACTCCTACTACCCATTTAAAGGAAAGGAGTGACAATTCTAAGAAGAAATTACAGGCATTTTAAATAAGGATTTGGGGATAGGACATGAAGGTAGCTGTTTTGATAGCCTCTTTTTTTCTCAAAGATATGAAATATCTAATTAGGTCTCTGGAGAATGGATACCTTCAGATTTGTGTATTTGTTGATTCTAATTGTGTTTCTAGATGACTGCTTAATTAGCCACTTGTAAGAAAACAATTGCAAGAGAACAATTGCATACTGAGATTTTGTTCCCCCAGTGGTAGTTTTGGCAGGGCTTCTATACCTCACTAAGAAAGTAATTTTTGTAAGTATAGGAAATTAGTTAATAATGGCTTAAACATATAAGTCTTTATTTGCAATAACTGCAAAACCTGGCAAAAAAGGCTCCAATTGCCATTCTATATACAAAACTTCCTACTGTCTTTTTCTCCACTCTTCCCAGCATGCAGGCCTTTATTCTTACGCTGGTTGCCTCTTGGTTACGAGATAAATGCCATAATTCCAGACTTCCAGGTAGCAGCAACAGCAAATTTTGGCTTATATCTCATTGGCTAACACTATTATAATGCTACTACTAACTTCAAGGAAGACTAGGAAATCAGTGTTTTGAGTGGGATGGTTTTTGCTCAGTATGTTTTACCAGCCTTTCTAACAGAAACAGAAAAAAAAGAAGAAACAGTTTGGGAATGAAAGCTGGTTAAGACTACTCCGTTACAGAGGTATAAGCCATATTTTTTAAATCCTTCTTTTAAAAGAAGAAAGCTAATGTCAAAAATTGTGTCAAATTTCAAATACATACAAGGTATGTATATAAAAATTATTTTTAATTCAGTCCTGGGACTTGAACTTGGGGTCTGGGTGCTGTCTTTGAGGTTGTTGTAGCTCAAGACTAATACTCTACCACTTGAGTCACAACTCTACTTCTGGCTTTTTGGTGCTTATTTGGAGATGAGTCTCACAGACTTTCCTGCCCTGGCTAGCTTCAAACCACTCTCCTGAGTAGTGAGGATTACAGGGGTGACCCACCAGCACCCAGCAAAACAATTAATTTTTTAATGCAGTTACTTGAAGTAGAACCTCATTTGACTGTACAAACACTTGAGAAGAGAGGTCAAATAATGCTCTATCTTCTCATGGCCATCCCGTCCATTCATAGAGCTGATTATGGGACATACAAGCCATAAGGTCAAGAAGTCCTGGATGCCACTCCCATTGGTATTCTGAAGAAAAACAACCACTGACAATCTTAGCTACGTAAAACTAGAACAAGGGACCTGAAACCAAAAGGGAAGAGAAACTGTTATGCCAAAACTTCCTGAAGGAGTCCATACATTATTTAAAAAAAAAAAAAAAAGAATGTCATTTAAGAATGCCACAGAGAGATGAAAGGGCAACTCTAAAATATTGGGAAAAATTATGATTCCTAATTTTACAGAAACTTATAAGTGCTCATGAATTCTCCAATTCCTAGAATTGTGGTCTAAAGCAATAGAGCCAGTGGCCAGGGAAACTGTTAAGCACTGAAAAAGAAACTGTCCCATTTTAAATTTAAAATTACTTATGCTGCTGATATTTGTGCCTCGCATTCTGTTTCTATTGGCCTCAAAAAGGATGAGGCCTGACATAAGTTCACCTATCACAGAGGCTTACACTTTGCCTCATGTCCTCTTGGTCTATTTCTGAGGTCATCAGTAGCTAATGACAATTACACACCCATCCTGGTCTCTCTGTTTCTCACCTCCATGGGTACCTCAGCCTGAAATCCTTGTCTAGCACCTGCAGCTTGCTCAGGGCTCCTGGAAGTGTCTGAGGTATAGTGCCCCAGCAGTGGGACAATTTTAAGGTATGTTCCACAGAATCTCCCAGGGTCCCCAGGATGATGAAGTCCCAGTTGCCTAAACCAGCATCTTTCTCCTTGACACACATTCTTCTCTGTCTTACATCCCCATTTCCTTCACCTGAGCTTCCTCCCAAACTCTCTGAGCCTGTGCCTTCCCTCTGTTCTAAGAGGGCCCAAAGTAAAAGCAACACAAGCATTTTCCCAGCCACCCCACCCCCACCCCCTTCACATGGCCCATGCCAA